>NC_137087.1:51227392-51330427 GCF_951640355.1 Cnephaeus nilssonii | reverse complement strand
TGTTTGGAAACTGATGGTCACTTAAAACCCAAGCCTGTCCAAAGCTCTGTCTTGCCTCTCTACTGGGACACCTTCTATGAAGTGTGCAGCAGATGTGAGGGGAGGTAAACGTAGGACACCAGGGACCTGGGTCTTACTTTATTGATGCTATTCCACTTGTCCTAGTTTCAGAACCACCATTTAGTAGCTAAGTGACCTTGGCAAGTTGCTTAACCTGTCTGATTTCCACCTCAATGTCCACATCTCTAACCATTTTGTGATTTCCAAGGCATCATTTCCATCCTACAGGTTTGAGAGGTTTGGAGTCTATTCACCATCTATCTGCATTCAGATTGCTGCCAGAGAGTAGTGAAAATTGAGTGAAGATGTATATAGAAGTATGTGTGTGTGTGTGTGTGCGCGCGCGCGCGCAGTAGGTATAAAATTCAGGTTCCATATTATTTCCCTTCCTTAGTCACCTGAGTCTTTATTCACCTCACAAGAAGAGGGGTGGAGCTCCACACAGGGAAAAGTGGGGGAAGAGTACACATGGTGGGCAGAGAAACGAGGGCAGGGCGGGAGCCCGTTAGGAAAGGGATGCCTTGAAAGCTACTTTTCCGTTAAGTTTTGGAAAAGTTGCATTCAGCACATAGCTTTTCTTTCCTGTGTTCTCCTTGCCCTTTCTTAAAGGGACACATTTTATTGAAAATATAATATACATGCCAAAATATGTATACCTAAGTAGTATACATCTCAATGAATTTTATTTTATTACCATATGATATTTATTACCACATAAGCATACAGCCTACTGACCTCTAAAGAAATGGGAAAAGCAGATGCTTATAATACATAATTAATTAATGGAATGTGTAGCTCTTTCTTGATATTTGTCTTGTGTGGAAAGACTATAATCTCCCTGAGGGCCAGGACAAATTTGCCCTTTGCAAGACTGTAATCCAGTTAATTAGCTTAGTGCTTAGCATATAGCATACATTCAGTAAAATTCAGCTATCTTCTGGGGGGAAAAAAAGAAAAGAAGAGGCAAGTTTAAGAGAAAGTGACTGTTGGAGGAGCCATCATATAAAAACAA
The DNA here is from genome assembly GCF_951640355.1 of Cnephaeus nilssonii. Classification (NCBI taxonomy): domain Eukaryota; kingdom Metazoa; phylum Chordata; class Mammalia; order Chiroptera; family Vespertilionidae; genus Cnephaeus; species Cnephaeus nilssonii. Next base: position 51,329,355 of record NC_137087.1, on the reverse strand, counting down.
AACATTATTATCAATGAGTCTTGAACCCGACAGACTGCCCTGGAGTAAGAATCAAGCATTTCTAAAACGGAGCAGTTTGTTCATTTTCATTCTCCCCCTTTCATACTTCTTCGTCCCAGTGGGAAGGGATATGTAAATCTTCTCATATTAGAGGCTCCTGGCCTCACTCGATTCCATGTGGGATTGAGTGGATTGCTAAAAGAAAAATTCAAAGAGGGACCAAGGTAGTGGCTTATCTGAAGTCACTGTAATATTCAAATTAAAGCTATAAATCAACTATGCAAATGAGCCTATGCCCTGAGCAGAATTAGAATCAAGCAGCCTGCAGAAGAAAACTTAATATGCTCTACCTCTCCTTCTATTACCTCACGAGTAACTTTCATGAAAGTTTAGGTCTTGTGGGGACGCTGAGAGAGTGCCGCTCTGGGCATTCCGGTGGCTCTCACAACTGGACTGGGATTTGGCAGCATTCTAAAGCTCCAGGAAGGCTCGAGCAGTTCTCATCTGTGTCTACATCAAAAATCATTAAATATGCATCTGATTAAGATAGTTGTTAGGGATATGAAGCACCTATGGGGAAAATTTGCTTGAAATTTTAGCCATGTGTACATGCTTTCCCTCTGAAATGACTCTGAACTAAAATTCTCACAAGAGAATTGGTTAGAGAACGGGAGACCATCCAAAGGAAAATAGCTGTCAAGAGTTTTGGGGAGAGGGTAGACCAAAAGTCAGGGTTAATTACCAAAGATGGAATCCAGTCCTGCCTATGAATTTAATTTGTAGCATTTGTTGGTAGCCATAGAATCATAGACCATACATCCTCATTTTCCCAAGATAGTCCCATTTTATTCTTATTATTCCAGTATAATTGTTATTAGTACCCCCTTTCATTCTTAAAGGTATCCTGGTTAGGATGATAAATGATATGGTCATCCTACAAAGTAAGGACCTTCAAAATTATTCATCTTTCAGGTAGGGCAATCACTCACTCAAGGAGCTCAGGAAGTCTTGCAATTCTTGCACGGGTGGGGTTCCTTGGCCTGGCCAGCAATCAGGGCTGATCAGGGCCAGCCAGGGGGAGAGGCTGTAGGAGGTTAGCTGGCCAGGGGAGGTTGGCTGTAGGAGCACACTGACCACCAGGGGCAGCTCCTGCATTGATTGTCTGCCCCCTGGTAGTCAGTGCGCATCATAGCAACCAGTCAACCAGTCGTTCTGTGGCTTAGACTTTTATATATATAGATGATGAGTCGAGTAAGCTTCCTGCCTCTGAAATTATTCAAGCAAAGACTAGATAAGATGCGGTAAAGGAGAGCAAATAGGGACCTAAGACAATGACTTTGTGGGGTTCCTTCTTTCCCTGAGATTCAGCAAGAATCAGGGATTCATCAACAATCAGACCCAGAGACTAAACAGTTTCTGTAGGAAGATGGCAACTGAGAAAGGGTCCTGAACCCAAGTTCCCTTGCTTTCTTTACTAGATACTGATCAGGGGAGAAGAAATGAGACAGAGGGGGAAAGTGAGAGTGGTTGTAGGTACTACATGCCCACCTCACCTGAATCCTGGACCCTGACTCTAGTTTTCATTCCAAAGGCCACAAATTCTTGCTAGATTCAAAAACCCAGGTGTGTTTCAGCACCTTGGGGCCTATCTATGCCAGGATAGGGTAGGTTTTGATGCAGTATTCAACAAAATTTCAGGAGCTTACAACCACGAAGTTTTATTTCTCTCTCTGCCACACTTTCCGTCATTTGTTGGTTGAGAGCTCTTGCTCATGTCATACCCAGGAACTTTTTATTTCCAAGGTTATTGAAGAAGAAAAAAAGGAAATATTGTTTAACACTCACTAGCTCTGACTGTTTCTGCCTACTGTGACTCTCATTACTTCTACTCACATTGCACTGGCCACAGAAAGTGAGTCACATGGATGTGCCAAATTTCTTTTGGGAAGGGAAATTCCTACCATGTTCATGAAAGGCAGGAACAGAAAATATTTGGAGAATAGCACCAACTACAGGATAATGGGAGAGAATACTGATGGCATGTCAGAGTATCTGGTACAAAGCAGGAGCCAACCACATGCCAGCTCCCTCCAGAGAAATGTCCCCATCCCTTGGAGCACTTCTTTCCCAGCTGTCTGTTCTTCCTTTTTTAAATAACAAACCATAATTTTAAATATATTTTTATTAATTTCAGAGAGGAAGGGAGAGGAAGAGAGCAGGAGAGAGAAACATCAATGATGAGAGAGAATCATCGATAGGCTGACTCCTGCATGCCCCACACTGGGGATCAAGCCCACAACCCCCTGGGCAGGTACCCTGACTGGGAATTGAACTATGACTTCCTGGTTCATAGGTCAATACTCAACCGTGAGTCAGGCAGGCCAGCTGTCTGTTCTTCCTTTTGAGGAGACTCCCACATCAGAAATTGCTTAGTCTGAGGACTCAGAAGAGTAAGAAATCTAGATAGTAGTCCTCAAACAGGTGAAGAGTTACTACATGGATCATAGGCAAGGACTTAGTTGTAATATTCTGCCCTGCCCTGAGCACATCAAAACCTCAGTAACAGCAGAAGCAGCAGTGGCAGAACTAGTATTTATTTGCATGGCACTTACTATGGGCCAGGCACTGTTTAAGTGTTTCACTAGGCATTTAATCCTCACAATAACTATTTGAGATGGTTACTTGTATCCTCTTTCTACAGATGAGAAAATTCAGGCAAAATGAGTAAAGTAACTTTTCTGGGGTCAACGAATATTAAGTGTCTGGGCAGTTTCTCCAGAGTCCATGGTCCATTACCTGTGTGCTAGACAACGGACACACTGGTTGAGGATTCAAGGCCTACCTGTCTTGATGCCATTAGATGCTATTGAGTAACAAAAGCATCGAATGGCATAGCATGTACCAGAGTGTTGTTTCCCAGGGAATGGAACTCTTTGGAGCTTATGAAATGATTTCACTGACTCTGAAGAGCATTAAATAGCACTGAATCACATGGTGATAAATGCATTCCCTTTTCATCGCTTTTTCCTCTGTTTCCCAATCCTCCTGATTAGGTTTTTGTGTTTTTTTTTAAAAAAAGCTTGGTTGTCAAGGACAAATTGGCACTAACCATCACTTGTTACTCTTACTTTGGAGGAAGAGAAAGAAGACCTCGGGCCTAGAGCCTTCTGCAGGCAACAGTGTCTGCCTAGAAATAAAGATAATTTTGTTTGCATTATATTTATTTTTATAATACTTTCTATTATTGGAAAGTACTATTAGATTTGCATTGGTGGCAGTATGATCATCTCATTTTAAAACATATTTAAGTAAAACAAGTGAGCTGATATGGTGAATAGAAAATAAATAGCCTGGGTGCTATCAGACAGGCTCAAAATGATGCAAGTGGTCAATCAAAGACTAGAATTTGGGAAACAATATTTTGGACAGTTGGGTTTGCAGGATACCAAGCTGGACTTCGGGTAAATGCTAAGAAATATTTTGTTTTGTTTTTCCCTCTCATTAGCTACTACTCAGAGGTTGGTGAACAAAGACAACAATAACAATCTCCTCTTTCCCATCCATGACACATGTTAAAGTGAAGCTACAAATTTAAGATGAAACTGAAACCTGAAACAATGGGTTCAAGGCTGCCTGTCACTACTTAGCCAAATTAAGCAGAGACAGGGTCCAATCATATATAAGCGTTTATTCCAATAATGCCAGCAGTATTGGAGAGCAGTCGGTCACCCTGGAAATTCTGTTCTGATGCCCCTCACCAGTTGGCTGATTATATACACAAGAGGCAGAAGATAGCTATGTGCAGTTGAGAGCTGCAAGTATAACATGGAAACGGGAGGGGAGGGTCTGCAGTCCAGCCTTCAGGAGCTCCAAGTCTGACAACAAGGTGGCTACTCTCCTATGATATTACAAACAGCTCAGCCCATTCCTGGGACTGGAGAATGGTCAGGATTCCTGAGAAAAACTCCCAGAGGGGGGTCAGGGTCCAGGCACAGCAACCAAATCAAAGCATGCCCTGTCCTTGGCCTGTTCTCAAAATGTATTTCTTTTCTGAGCAATGGACCCATTGAGGCATCTTATTTTTTTTACAGCTTTGTTTCATCCTCCAGTTTCCAGGGTCTATAAGAAAACCTTTTATCTCTACTTAGTAAGGTGAATAATTATTAAAAACAAAACAAACAAACAAACAAAAAAACTGTGGCTCTATTCTTATTACATCTCCTTCCCCACTATCAAAATGAACCTGGGAGGAAGTGGAGTGAATCAGAAGGGGGAGAAGTGGACTTAAATTGGTAACTAGCTGTGTGACCCTGGGCCAATATCCTTCCCGATCCAGAACCTTGGGGCTGTCATCTACAAACTGGGAGAAATGAAACCTACCTTCCAGGGTTCTTGTGATTATTAAGTTCTATCATAGGGAAAATGTTGCCCGGCTCAGCTTGCTGGCTGTTATGAAGATCAAGCATTTATTCCACAAATTTTTAAGAAGCCTACAATGTGCTGGGCAGTCAGAAGACAGCCTCAGCTTTTGTCCTTGCAGAGCGGGGTCTCCTGGGGACTTACACTAAGAGCAGCAACAAAAGAAACAAAACAGTTACCAAATTCAAGCAGTTCACCACTTGGGGTGCTCTAGTCAAAAACTAGACAAGGCTGTCCAAGGTAGTTTTATTTACTCACAGCAAGTAAAGGAGACGGGGGATTCACATCCAAAGCTCTGCCTCCTCAAAGGGGGGCTTAGCCACTGCTTCTATACACTGTTTGGCTAATTACATGTTGATTTCTTCTTTGCAGTTGGCTTTCATCTGGTTGAGCTCCTGTTTATAACTGCATCTACAAAATACTGTGCTATGTTTTAACATTTAGCAAGAAATGACATTTAGAACTGCCAAGACATGGAGGCCCTTGTCCTATCTAACAAAACCATGGAACTGCCATTTATTGAGGATTCACCACCAGAAGCCCGGGGTTGAGCTAATACTCATTCCATTTCACCCTAACAAGTTCTGTGATAAAGATAATTATCATCATTACCATTTTACAGATGAGAATCTGGATATTTAAAAGGGTAAGGAGCCTCAGCCCATTTGGCTCAGTGGATAGAGTGTCAGCCTGCAGACTGAAGGGTTCCAGGTTCGATTCTGGTCAAGGGCACATGCCTGGATTGTAGGCTTCATCCCCAGTGGGGGGGGTGCAGGAGGTAGTCAAGCAATGATTCTCATCGTTGATGTTTCTATCTCTCTCTCCCTCTCCCTTCCTCTCTGAAATCAATAAACTATCTACCTAATAAAAGAGTAACATGCTAATTGACCATACCTTCGTTACACCCACCAGCCAATCAGGAGTGAGTATGCAAATTAACCCAACAAAGATGTTGGATTAATTTGCATACACAGGCACCGAGCTGCTGGGGGCAGGCGTTCCGCACCACCCCAGCTGCTCCGGGCCTCTGGGCAGTGTGGGAAGGCAGAAAGGTGGCTTTGGGCTGGAGCAGAAAGGCCAGAGCGAAGGGGGTGCCAGCAGCCAGGGGAAGGAAGGCCCATTCTTGCACGAATCTTCATGCATCGGGCCTCTAGTATAAAAATAATTAAAAAACGTAAAGGGCTAAGGAGCTTACCTAAGCTTATTGGAATTAAATGAATGGCAGAGCCAAGACTCCAACTCACAATTGTTTTCTTCTTAAAACAGATGTTATCCAGAAAAACAGAGGAGGAATGGATTTTAGCAAGGAGGATGGAGCCGCAATAAAAGCAGTTAACAAAGAGTCGGCCCTGCAGCCACCCGGGCACTTGGTGGAATTTCTGAAGCATTAACAATGGGAGAAACTTGGTACTCATTATCCCTACTGCATTATTTTTAGAGTCAAATCTCCCCCAAGGAGCATTGAAGTTTCCCAGGGCTCTGCAAGCGTGTAGGGGAATTCCATTATTAGAACAATGCCCGCCCTCCCCTCCCCCCGCCCAATGCTTCCCAAGCTTGCACACATATAGGAATCACCCCGGGGGGCCTTATTAAAACACAGATTCTCAGTTGAGAGTAAGACCTGATATTCTGCATTTCTAATATGCCTCCATGGACTATGCTGCTGGTTCCTAGACCACAGTGTGAATAGCAAGGTATTAAAGCCCTCAGAGCCACCGGATGGAGGTCTCTTCCCCAGGGACAGCCCCTTACTAAGCTCTAAATCAGAGTGTAGCCTGTGCTGCATGGTGGGCAGCCTCCCTGCCTGGGTGGAAATGGGCGGAACCAAGCAGGGCTTGGAAACACAGGGTAGCAGCTTCAGCTCTGAGAGGGAGAGGTGGGAGGAGAGCCTGCTGGCTCATCCATTCCACCAGCAATTAGCCAGAGGGAAGCTGGTCTGAGAGCCATTAACATTTACAAGTGGCTCCAATAGCCCTCCCCGCACTCACTCCAGGGCACCACAAAGTGCTCCTTATTGAGGCTAATGAAAAAGCCTACAAGATGGGCAGTGAAATTGCTCTTACCTGTGGAGAGGTCGCTCATTTGAGGAGAGTCTCTCTCCCCTTGGTGGTGACCTTTTTGCTCAGTTATGTGGTTGTTTTCCTGTCTCTAGCTGTCCCAGTGCTGGCCTGGTGCACATTGAACAGGTAAGTGGCATCGGGCTCTTCCTTGGGGTCATCTCATCTTATCCTCACTCCTACCCAGATAGACAGATGAGGATGCTGAACCTCAGATTCTACCCCAGGGTTGTGGACTCCAGATATCCAGTCTGCAAATGTGAAGCATCCATCTTACCTTATAATAGAGAAACATGCAAATTGACCGCACCTCCGCTATGCCCACGATTGGGCCGGCAGGAGGCTGGGGGCGGGACTCCGGGTGGCATATCCGCCGTTGAGAAGTTCAAGATGGCAGTGCCAAGTGGCCGCTCCCGGGGTTGCCTGAAGCTATCAGCACCCCGGGGGGCGTGGCCGGGCCATGCCACCGCTCCCGGGGGTGCCTGGGGCGATCGGCACCCCGGGGGGGGCGTGGCCGGGCCCATGCCGCCGCTCCCGGGGGTGCCTGAAGCGATCGGCCACCTAGGGGGGCGTGTCCGGGCACCTCCCGCCCCTCCCGCCCCTCCCGGGGGTCCCGGGGTTGATCGTCCACCTGGGAGGGCATGGTCCTGCCCCTCCCACCCCTCCCGGGGGTCCGGGGGTCGATCGGCCACCTGGGGGGGCGTGGCCCGGCCCCTCCCGCCCCTCCCGGGGGTCCCAGGGACCGAGGCTTTCCGGGCCTTGGGCACCAGCGGGGAGCCTGCACCGATCGCAGGAAACCACTGGGGGTCGGCTCCTGTGATCGGTAGCAGGGACGCTGGGTGCGGAGAGCCCAAGGCCGGGAAAGCCTGGGGCGGAGGCTTTCCCGGCCTTGGGCACCAGTGGGCAGCCTGCATGGATCGCAGGAAACCACTGGGGGTCGGCTCCTGCGATCCTTAGCAAGGATGTTGGGTGCCGCCGAGCCCAAGGCCACCGCCCGGGTCCAAGCCCAGACCCTGAAAAAGGCAGAAGGCGGTGGCCACAGCCAAGGCCTGGGTCCCTGGTGCCGGCAGAAAACTGGTGCAGGCAGCCAGGTGAATGAAGGTCTATTGCACGAATCTTCGTGCAAACGGGCTACTAGTCTTATATAAAAAAGGCCGTTTGAAATTTTAACCCTGCTATTTGGCTTCTGTAAATGCTTGCTTGCTTAAATAATAAGGAAAATAAGACTACTCCCACTTCAGAGAGGCCATTAAACCTTCCTCGGACAAAATTATCAGTGCTGGCACCAGGCCAGGCCTTTGGTTGAGGTCTCAAGGCCCCAGCACATAGGGGCTCTTTAAGAACTTGCAAAGGGGGCCAGAAACACCCCATATTTGGGAGACAAAGAAGGTAAAAACATATAAATAGGGAAAATTCCTCCATGTTGGGGCCCAGAATTTGAGAGACATTTTCCTCTGGACCCGCGCGTAATAAATGTAACTCCATCTCTCTAAGAATTGCTTGGTTCTTCTCCGGTTTTCTGTAACAAATGGGCAGTGGGGTGGGGGAGGGATGTCAGTCAACCCCCTGAAATTGTGTACACAGTTGTGTGTGGGTGTACATGTAGCCTTTTTTGTGTGTGGAGAGAATAATTACATGTTATCAGATTATCAAAGGCACTGGTGATTCTTCTAATAGGTAACAGCTCCCTAGAGAGATTGGTCAACTCTTGGCCTGGTTTTTTGGGTCAAATTTTTCAACCATCCCCTCAAGAGGTAATTGGGATTTCACAATCTATGCCTCACAAAAACATGTAACAACATAAGGAATCTGAAGTGAGGCCTACTTTCTAGAGGATTTTGTATTTTCATCATACCACACTTGGTAAATAGGAGGAAGTGAATGTGGCAAATGTTCGTTTTTTCCTGCCAGTAGGTGGGAGGGCTGAGTCTAAATGACAATGACCCCTGTCCCTGATCCAAAGCTCATGCCATAATCATATGTTTATAGCAAGCAGCTGACGAACAGTCCTGTTTTCCTCATAAGCAGCTCCTGAAACTGATTAAGAGCAGCAGCTGTGTTTGGAGCCAGGCAGACCTGGATGTAAATTGCATTGCATAACCATTGGCCAATCACCTCAGTTTACCAATCTATAAGATGGGGCCAAGAATAGTCCCTACCTCCTAAGGGCTGTTGTAAGCATTAAAGAGATGATGTATATGAAGCATCATGACTATTTAATTTAGCGCTATCAAGATTGCTGGCCACTTTACATTATCTCATTTAATCTTGAGCTTTTGATTGTAGCTTGTTCAAGGTCCCAGGAGGGGTTGTGATTTGAATTAGATCTGTCTGGAATCAAAATGCATAGGCAGTATGCTTTTCACCCTCTGAGCCATCTCCGAATGCCCTGAATGCCACCATAGAGCCATGCACACATAGGCATTTAGAGATATTTGTTCATTTGAATTAGTCTTAGTTCTAACCCAGTATGCATATTTGAAAATGAAACACCAAGAATCAGCTGGAGGCCTTCTCTGAAAGATTGGGCAGCTGAGAAACAATGTGCTGTGGTCAAAACAAGGCCTGTTGACAGGCAACACAGTAAAGAATCTGGGATGGCGTCAGATAACACAGACCTTTGTCTTTAACTGATGGCATGGCCATGATTTCACCTCTCTGAGCTCGGCTATAATGTGAGAGTAGCAATAGCTATAGCTGTTTTGTCTACCTTTCAGGGCTGGCTGTAAGGAGTGAGTGAGATCACTTATATGAAATGGTCTGGCATTGTAGGTAAGGTTTTCTCATCATTGGTATTACAATCACGGTGACAGGTAGAAAAGCCCCAAGAGAACTCCAAAACAGTTCTGTTTTGGAGGAAATGTTGCATGTAAAGGGACAGAGGATAAGAAGGAGCCCAAAGTATGGAAAGATGTATCGTCTTCCATGGAAATCACAAAGTAACTGATTCTAGGTCTTAAGGCCCTATGGGGAGAGGGAGGGGGCTAAACTTCATGGTCTTCCGAAGTTCGTCTTGCAGAAAGTATTAAACGTGATTTAAATAACACATTTACCAACATTAAAGTTTACCGCCAAACGGATGCTGTTTCTTTAACATTTGTAGCCTAGCAGCAGGGGAAGGAGGAGTCCCATTATATATAGACAGAACACCTGTCTAAGGACCCGTGAAATCCAGGAGGGCTCTAGTTCAAAAAGCTCTGAATTGAATTTGTACAGCTCGAGAGGCGGCAGAGATCAGTGAGTGATTTCCAACAGAAGACAGCACAATGGGTGAGTCTGCCGTTTCAAGCGGAATGAGCAAGGCCCTCCAGAAATGCCCATTACAGCTGGGCGGCTGTCCCCAGCAGGGAAGGAGCAGGAGGCTGAGCCCAAGCCAGGGTCAGCCTCCCTGCACACCCACGTTTCCCCAGGGTTGGCTGCAAAGATTGCAAGCAGCCCCTCCCTTGGGAAGCCTTCCCAGCAGTTACAAAGCAATGTCCTATCAGGACCTAATGGAATAAGCCACTGACTCTCCTGGTAATTCATTTACCAAGCCAGGCTCTGAGATCAGAGCAAGCAGATATGTATCCACTCTCCCCTCTGTTTTCCAAGCAGAGTTCTCATTGGAATTAAGGAAGCTATAATTAAAGTACCTTATTTGGACATGCTGTAATTAGTCACCAATTTAGTATGCCATCAAAGGTAATCCGAATATAAACACCAGGGCGGCAGGTGCCAGTCCCCTGGTGAGTCCTGAGAGCTTGTGAGCCCTTACCTGCCTTTCTCATAAGACCTCATCACCCTTGAGGCAGAAACTGGTTGGGACCAGTGAGAGTGAGCCCCAAGGCAGCCTGTCTTCCCAAAGATTTCTAAGCCTGGGGACTTAGACTTCCAGGGAGCAGAATTTGTCTATTGCCTAGAGAAACCTGGGGTGAAGGCAGCTTCTTCAATCTTTACTTCAAAGGAAATGGCCTGCCTTCATGATTAAACACAAGCTGTGGGGTTGTTATCCACGCAACAAATGTTTACTGAGCCCCTGCTGTGAGCAGGACAGTGGGGATTCAATAAGGAATAAGACTGGATGATTTGCTGGAAGCTCCATGAGGGTGAAACTGCACTCAAGCTGTGTGACCTTGGGCAAATGAGTTGACCTCTCTGAGGCTACTTGCTTCTCAATACAGTGGTGATGCTAGCATTCATCTCACAGTGTTGCAGTGAAGATTGAATGTGAGAAAAGATGCAAACATCTAGTCCTTTGCCCAGCACAGAGCAGAGCCCCGACTGGAAAGTCAGTTTCTCCTGATGAGTCCAGCCCTCTGATTCCAATCTGCCTCCACTGGCTGCTATGCTGCAGAGCTTTGAGAGGAGGACCTGGAACTGTGGGCCAGGGTCATCATGTGACTGTTCTGTCCCCATTTGGAGCTCAAGAGTTTTTCTATAGCCACTTCGAGGATATGGAGTTGGCCATATACCAGTATATATACAGGAATTGTCTGTCTGGTTCTGGCAATATCTCTGCCTGATGTTTTGTTGTTGTTGTGTTTCTGATTTGGGTTTCTGTGTGTCGTTTTTTAAATTTTATTTATTCAATTGATTGGGGTGACATTGGTTAACATGAACACATAGGTTTCATGTGTGGGTTTCTATGTTACAAGATCTGTATATTGTACAGTGTGCCTACCACCCAAAGTCAAATCTTCTCCTGTCATCTCATATTAGGATCCCATTCTCCCCACACCCTCTTCCTTGTTTGTGTTCATAAGTTTCAGTTTTATATCCCACATATGAGTAAAATCGTATGGTTTTTAGCCTTTTCAGTCTGACTTATTCCACTTAGCATAATGTTCTCAAAGTCCATCCCTGTTGTTGCAAATGGCATTATTCCATCCTTTCTTATGGCTGAGTAGTATTCCATTGTGTGTATGTCCCACATCTTCTTTATCCAGTCCTCTATCACAGGACCTGTTGGTTTTTTCCATATCTTGGTCACTGTGGACAATGCTGCAATGAACATAGGTGCCTGGTGTTACTTTTGTGCATGGCTATTTCCCATTGGACCCATAGCTCCTGCTTCTCATTCATCGCAGCATTTCCCAACTCTCCATAGGATTTTGCCCAATGGACTGTGCATAAGGGTCTGGTGCTCTGGCTGCAGTAATAAGTGGGCACAACTCAGCCAGGCTGAGGAGGTAACACAACATGGATTCTCATGGTCCCTGAGCAGCCTTTTCCTTCCAAGTGTGTCTGTCTCCTTCCTGCCCCTGAAAGGTACCCACAGGGATATTGACTAAGGAATTTACTATGTTAAACACTCTCAGGACTGCTTTACCTATGTTTGTTTCCTCTTCGAAACCTTGACACTATCATTTGCTTTGTTAAAGCTAAAAACCCAGATTCCATCCTTGATTTCTCTGCCTTCAGGATGCTTTAGGGACTTGACCTTCTAAATGGGATCCCTCCACCCTCACCCATCAGACCATTTCTTTCCATCTTCCCATCTCATCCATCCAAGTCATCATGCAGTCACCTTCCAGTCTGGCTCCCTGCTCCTTATGATCTGTTCTCCACACAGTGACCCGAGAGATCTTTTTAAAAACACAAATCAGCTCAGGTTATGGCCCTGGTCAACCCCCACACCCCCGTGGTTTCCATTACACTTAGAATCAAGTCCAAACCCCTGGCCCCAATCTCACGCTCAGCGCTCTGCTCTTGTCTCCTCTACCCCTACCTGTTGACTCTGCCTAGGAACCTGGTCCACAGATGTAGGCCAGAATGGGAGCCTCTGGAATGTCGACATCTCAGAGAAGTCCTCCCTGACCTAACATAGCCCAGGCTCCGCGCAGCCATTCTCGATCCTGCCCACATTTTAAGTGTTATATCCCATAAATGTCTGATAATCTTCTCTGTATTTGTCTAGTCTGTCTCTCCCCTGCCTAGCATGCAAGCGCCTTAAAGGAGGTTCTTTCTTTCGGTATTCCACTTCTTGAAGCTGAGCCTGACAGTTAGTAGACACTCAATATGTTTGTTGAAGGAATTAATCTGCATAACAATTATCTGTAAAATGAGGATAAACCCACTGAGAGGTCAGCTGACTTGTGTGAGTGATGCAGCTGGAATGCCTCTGAGCCTCAATTCAAACTAAAGTGCTCATCCTTGCTCATAGAAAGCCTATGATCTACTTGTGAGGCGCCACTACAGACATTTCCCCAGACAGAGCCCATGTTGGGGCTGGACCTGCCCCTGTGGTTCTTCTGGTTGCAAGACACTCTCAGCCACAACCATCAGGGAGCTTTGAAAAGACAAAATATATTCCTCACAAGTTCTAGAGGGTCCACAGCATGTCCAGGGCTACACAGTGAGGTCACAGGGAGGGAGTGGAGGAGGGAGGACGGATAAGAGAGAGATGGAGAGAGAGGGAGAAGGAAGGTAGTGTTCTGCCTTTGTTAGGGTCAATAGTGGGGTGCCTATGGTTTCGCTGGTTCACTTTATTGGTGAATTTAAAACATAAGAGCAGGAAAGAAAAGCTTGTCAGTCAAATGGTTAGTCATCTACCTCAATCAGGGTTTCGTAAAAGGGGACCTTCAGGGAGGGGCAGCCTGGCTCTGTCTTCTGTAGCTGGCCAAGTGTTTATTCGCCATGGCCCCTCTTTGAGGTGGACGCCGGGCAATGAAGTGCTTAATGTCAAAACTCACATGCAATCCAGAAGCTAATTGTCAGGCAGGCGCGTACACTTCACGCTGCATTTAGTTCAATTCAACATATATTTATTGAGCACCTGCTAGACACGGGCTAGATGCCAGGTGGATGTTCTCACAGAACCCAAAGTCCTGCCTCTGTTGCTGGTTACCGTGGGATCACAATCACCTGTGTGACTTCACTTCTCCAAACCTCAATTCTTCACCTGTGAAATGAGGAACATGATGAAGTTTAATCCACGGGGCTTAGATGGTGTTCCAGCAAAAATGCGTACAAAAGGGATGTAAATGAAAGGTGCTATTAGGTTGTTAAATAAGCCACAGATGTCAGCAATGGGAACAGGAAGTATGCATGGAGAGGCGAGAAGACATTTAAAAGGCAGGCTGCCCCCAACTTGGAAAGGTCTCTGACCCTTCTGTTTTAGGTTGCTCTCCCCCTCTACCCTCCCCGTGGGTTGTCAGATAAAATATAGGAATCTCTTAAACTTGAATTTCAGATAAATAATGAAATTTGTAGTATAAGTATATCCCATGCGTATGTGCGACATACACTAAAAAAGTCATATTATCTCAAACTAATAACCCTACCAACCCGTTACCCTGTTAAATAATTCCAGGCAGTGAAAAGTATTAATAAAGTATCATTTTTTTCAGTGGTTTATCATAATGTCCCCTCACCAGAACATAAACTCCATGAAGGCAGGATCTTGTCTATCTTATTTCTACTGTATCCCCAAGGGCTCACTCAGCACAGGACCTGGCCCAGGGTTGGAATAACACAAAGGCGTTTGTATAAAGACTGAATAAGGAGATCCTTACAGAGCAAGGGAGAGGCCCCTGGAAGCACCCAACGTCCTGCTCTTCTGGTCTTCTTAGATGGTGCTTTAAAAATCTTCCCAAGAATTATTCTAGTCCACATACCGTGGTCGGAAGACCCCCACCCTTCTCAGGGCTTGGACATTGATCTGGACCTCAGCATAAAGTTAGGAAACATGTTATATTTCCCCTTTGAACTCTGAGCAATGAATTCGCTGATTTCTAATCTGTCCCAGTCCTGGCACTGTTATAGGCCCCTCTCAAGACACCAGAGAGGTGTTACTGGACAGGACAAACCCCTGAGTCAGTGCAAAGGGCTGCCCCAACCTCGATCCTTGTCTTCTCATCTGTATTTAGCCTAAGAGACCGTTACAACTGGTCGGCTGAATGACTGGTCAACCAGTCGCTATGACGTGCACTGACCACCAGGGGGCAGATGCTCAGCACAGGAGCTTCCCCCTGGTGGTCAATGCACTCCCACAGCCAACCTCCTGGTCCCTGTCCCCCTGCCGGCAGGCCCCAATCGGCCACGATTGCCAGCCAGGCCAAGGGACCCCACCCGTGCACGGATTTGTGCACCAGGCCTCTAGTATAAATGAATTTATACTAGAGACCTTGACTGCAGTTGTAAAAAGCCAATTCATTAAAGCAATTAAAGCATGCACCTTTCTTGAAAAAGCAAAGCAAGCAAACCTATACATCTGACTTATGAAGAGCAAGTTGGGTGTGGGTCCAAGGTGTTATATACCCTCCTGTCTATAGGTCTCAAAATTCCTCTGCTGAATATTTTGGTACAGATTGATTCTCAAGGTTTTTTGTTTGTTTGTTTTTCTTTTTTTGTATTTTTTTCCTTTGTTGTGGCCTTCCCAGAAATCATGAGAAACACCTGGCAACTTTATCCGACCAAGCCTTGAGACTGCTGGCTTCTCTGCTTAGGGAGTAAAACTGTCCTTTTTTCCTTTCCTCTTTCTCCCTCCCTTTCTGCATTCTCTCATTAGGGCGGTTTTGTTAATCATTTGCTCTCAGTGTCCTGGTTGGGGAAGACAATGGTTTGTTAGTTACAAGCTGGCTGCAAATTGCCCACACTGTGTGGCCTTGTTTTAACTTTCCTGTCTCAGTTTCCCTATTCCTCCTGCCCTGGAATCTTGTAGCAGATCCACAGTCCACGAGCAATGGACTTGCCTTATGCTAATGGTGTTTCATGTATCATTATGGCGCCGAATGATGGAAGACCTTTAAACTGAGCGTGATGTTTTATTAGTGTGTTTTTCTGAGGTTTATGACTCTGCATAACACAAATAAAAATGACCTAAGTTTTGCTTCATGAGACATTTTCAGGCTACACTTTCTTTGCTGCCCAACTCTGTTGATGCCTTTGGAAAAGTAGCAATAGACTTCAAGACTCCCCTTTGAAAGCATTACTGCAGGTGTGGCTTTGGTGTAGTTTTATTTAAAAAAAATTTTTTTTAACTGGTTTTCCATAAAATGAAAATTACTCAATTCTTTTTTTGTTTTTTATTTAAAACAAGATAGACGAGAAACGTGGGCACCAGAATGTCTGTTCCTATGCTTGAAATTGGCAACATTTGCTACAATGTTAAAAATGGTGTCTCTAAGTGTGGTTGAAATTGTTCTTATCCCTTTCGTATCTGGAGTGTCCTATTGGCTGTGTCTGATGTACTGCATTTAGGCAGAAATGGCTCTCTCTGTGCTTTGGGATTGAATTTTAAATTGAATGGTTAGTTACTCAAGTGGCACTGATATATGTATAAACACTGGTTTGTAAGGGACTAATGTGAGGTGGGAGGAGGGTCACTCTGTCTTGCCTCCTGGATTTCCCACTATGATGGCCTAATCTATATATATAAAAGGCTAATATGCAAAGTGCCCCCTTGGGAGTTTGACCGGGAGACCGGGAGTTCAATCGCTCACTATGACGTGGGCTGACCACCAGGGGGCAGCACAGAACGAAGGAAGGCCCAGATCGGCCCTCATCACCAGCCAGGCCTAGGGACCCTACCTGTGCACAAGTTTTGTGCACTGGGCCTCTAGTTATCTATAAAAATGAGCCATGTTGCCCTCAAGCTCCTGTAACCTTATCTTTAGAAGAAGAAAAAATGGCCCTAGGATAGAGCGTTGGCCTGCGGACTGAAGGGTCCCAGGTTCCATTCCCATCAAGGGCATGCACCTTGGTTGTGGGCACATCCCCAGTAGGAGGTGTGCAGGAGGCAGCTGATCGATGTTTCTCTCTCATTGATGTTTCTACCTCTCTATCCCTCTCCCTTCCTCTCTGTAAAAAAATCAATAAAATATATTTTTTAAAAAGAAAAGAGAAAATGAGGGACAATAAAATAAAGGGACTTGCCCAAATGCCACTGGACAGTGTTTACAGGTCCCTTCCAAAGGGACAGCTCCTAAAATCTGTGTCCCAAACCTTCTCTCTTGCTGGCAACAAGGGGGGAATTCTGCAGCTTATACACAACCATATTCCAGCAGTTACTTTCAAAGTACACGAGAGGGCTTTTTTTCCCCCTTTAAGAGTCAATAAGTCATAGGGGGCAGGAGAGGCTGTGTGTGTGAAGATGTTAATCAGCAACATTATCAATACCCACAAGATATTGGGAGAGAGTATTCTGGAAGCTGTTAAGTACATGATGGTGCGTGGACTCTGATGAAAGATAATGCATTCATTGAAATGATAATTAGAAAGACTTGGATGCATGGGAAATGTTTAAGCTAAAGTATCAAGTGAGAGCCAGCCAGCTGGCTCAGTGGTTGAGCATTGACCTATGAATCAGGAGGTCACAGTTTGATTCTTGGTCAGGGTTCTGGGCTCCATTCCCAGTGTGGGGTGTGCAGAAGGCAGCCAATCAATGATTCTCTCTCACCATGGATGTTTCTCTCTCTCCCTCTCCCTTCCTCTCTGAAATCAATACAAAATATATGTTTAAAAGAGTATCAAGTGAGAGGAAAATTACCAAATGTATGGACATAGTGGTTGCAGATCTATCAGTATAACTGGACGATGGATGCAACCTGGAAGAGGAGACAAAGATGAAAATAATAGTTGTGCACAATCAGTTGGATTAAAGGTAGTTCATCACTGTTATTGAAAACCATTTTGAGAAGCTAAAAATTATTTTTTAAAATAATGATTTATAAGAAACCAATGGCAAAAATGTCCAATCAGTTTAAATCTCTGAATGTAAAGTCTACAACTTGGTTCCTCCTGAAACTCAATTAGTAAGTGAACATCCAGCTTCTAGACTCATTTAAATTTTCCAAATTATTATTTGGAAGGGCAAGATTGAAACTCTTCAGAGAGAGACTTCTAAAGGGGGCGGGGAAAGGGGTGGAGTCATCCTGTTTTAGGATGAGGAGCTCTCAGATATCATCCAGGATAAGCTACTGGTCTTCTCCACGAAGCAACTAAAGCTCAGAAGGTTTGGAAACTCCGTCAGGGTCACACAGAGAGTAGCAGGACGAGAACTAGACAGGGCAATCCCATGTGGGACAGACCTAGTGCGTAAGTCACAGAAGCATCCTGATGGTGGGGGCATTACAAGGTTCCTACAGTTCACGACCAAGTCCAGGCAAGAGCCCGAGCTCAGCCCCGGTTCCCTGCCTGGGCAGAATGAGGTTGGACAGTGCTCCTTTGCCCTTTCTATGTGTGTGGTGTTGTCCTTTCTAAGGCCACGTATCCTGTCAGCCTTCCCTCTGTTCTGCCCTCAACTCATGGCTGACTCCCAGGAGTCAACACCGTCTGCTCAGTTCCTTGACCAACCCCTGGGAAGGAAGACAGGGGCTTCTCTCAGGGGCAGCCACTCTTCCTGTCAGGGAATTCTAACATCAGTCCTTCTGGCCACAAGATCTCCCAGGGGGTGAGCCCAGAGAACAGAGTGGTCCTGATTTGAGATGGTATGCTTTTCTTTATGACATCCTAGATGTCACTGCTGGCACCTGGTTCCAAGTCAAGGCGTGGAACCTCAGCATTTGGGAGACCTGCTGCAGATCCCCATTTGCCATTCAGCCCAGCTCAGAGTCCCTTGTGCTTTGTGCTCCTCAGCCTCTGAGCAACACAAAGATGCTCAACTCGAATCTGTAGGAAATGGAGCTTGAGGTTAACTAAAAGCTTTCTATCGCAGCAGCCCAAACAGGAAGAGGCAGTACTCCTACCTACCTGATCTGCTACTTGGACAAGTTCCTTAACTTCTAAACCTCAGTTTTCTTATCTGTAGAAAATGGGAATAATCATGGTAGCCCCCTTGCTGGGGGTTTGGTGAAAGAATGTATATAAAACATGTAGGACAGCGCCTGACATATGATAAGCCTTTGCTATGAGTTACCTATCATATTTATCTGAATCTTACCTGTAGAACAGGAATTCCTGTCTTCACCACCATCCTTAATGGTTGTGGCCATTGAATGAGTTCAGGAGCTGAGTCTGCCTAGTCAAAGGTGAGGCACCGTGCAATGCCAGGCCATGCTGCCACCTGTGGTGAGCCCTGCCACAGTGACATGAGCATCATGGAGTCTGGGTCATGGGGACTCAGGACCAAGCAGCTCATCTCAGCCTCATTCCACCTGTGGGAGAGGACCAGTATTCCCACATCAGAGCTAAGGAGACTGGGATTAGTGGATCAGAGTGTTAAAGAGACTTGCCCGAGACCACTAAGCTAATTAGTGGCAGGACCTGATTTAAAACCAGATTTGTCCAACAGTAAAGCCCATATCCTTTTTTTCCCCTTTATTAAATTAAATTTATTGGGGTGACATTGGTCAACATTAATATATAGGTTTTAGGTGTGGGTTTCTATGTTACAAGATCTGTATATTGCACCGTGTGCCCACTACCCAAAGTCAAATCTTCTTCTGTTGCCTTATATTAGGACTCCCTTCTCCCCCCACCCACTTCTCTCTGGCAACCACCGCTCTGCTGTTTGTGTTCATGAGTTTCAGTTTTATATCCCACATATAAATGAAATCATATGGTTCTAGGCTTTTTCTGACTTATTTCACTTAGCATAATGTTCTCAAGTTCCATCCATGTTGTTGCAAATGGCACTATTTTATCATTTTTTATGGCTGAGTAGTATTCCATTGTGTATATGTACCACATCTTCTTTATCAAGTCCTCTATGGCAGGACACTTTGATTGTTTCCATGTCTTAGCTACCGTGAATAATGCTGCAGTGAATGTAGAGGTGCATATATCTTTGCAAATACATGATTTAGAGTTTTTCAGGTATATACCCAGGAGAGAGATTGCTGAGTTGTATGTAGCTCTATTCTAATTTTCTTGAGGAATCACCAGACTGTCAAGCCCATATTCTTACCACTATTTTGTAACATCTTTTTGCTGTGTCAATTGATGGTCCTCAGGTCTGATTCAATGCCAACAGGAATCCCCAATTTGTGGTGTGGTGAAGAAGGAACTTTACTCAGTGCAAACAGCCCAATTGTGATACAGAATAGCTGTGAGGCAGCTCTGGGATGAGATGGCATTGAGTAAGGCAGCCTCTCCAGCTAGACAGCTCTTTATAGCAGGGAAATGCAGTTTTCGGGCTTCCGTGGAAAGGGAAAGTGTGCTTCCCACGCCAGAGGGGAGCTGACAAATAGAGAAGTCCCCACCCCTGGTCCCTGTTTGGTCAATCCTCATGCCAATGAGGACTCCAAATCCTTGCAATTTGATTGGTCTAAAAGGCAAAGTCCTGCTTGGTCAGAATGGAGCTGATCTGATAGGTCAGTGACGATGCCGATGGAGATATAGTTGTGCATTTCCATTGGATGGGGAAAGTCTCAGTCTCAGTCCTATTGGTTAAAATAGAATTCCAGGAACTCCTATATGAGGGTTGGCTCAGATGTCAGGAATACAGTGCAGGCAGGCAGTTCAGTGTGGAAGGCAGGCAGCTTAGTGCAAGAGGCAGGCAGGTTAATGCATGCTTCTCCCTGAAGCTCAGTTTGCATGAGAGGCTGCTGCTTAGAAACACCTGCTAGGCTCTGTTTTTATATTTGAGCCCAGTTAGCCAATAGGAGCCTTTCTTGGTACGTATTTCTTTCTGGGGGTTAACAGCTATCAGTCAAAAAATAATAATTCTGCCATACATTATGGGAAAAACTTATCAGTTATACTAAATGTTTATTGAATTGAGGATATATAACAAATATTTTTTAATATGTGAGGTTTTTTTTATCTTATTTTCTTCTGCTTTACCTCTTTATCATTAAACAGCATGGATGCATGTGTGTGTGGCTGGGGTGGGGGTCAATCACAGAAGGCCCTGGTTATTTAGACCTTCTATGGCTGATGATTATTGCAGACTCTTTTTTGTTTTATTAATCCTCACCTGAGGATATTTTTCCATTGATTTTTAGAGAGAGTAGGTGGAAGGGCGGGAGAGGAGGGAGAGGGAGAGGGAGACATTGAGACATCGATTGGTTTCCTCCTGCAGGTGCCCAGACCAGGGCCAGGGATCAGACCTGCAACCCAGTTATGTGCCCTTGACCAGGGTGACCTTTTGGTGCATGGACTGATGCTGTAACCACTTAGCACCACCAGCCGGGGCTATTGCAGATGTTTTATTAAAGATTCTAGGGCTCAGGGAGGCTGTGGCTATGTATTTCTTTTGAGGAAGGTTTTGGTATTAAAGAATCTTCACAACCCATTTGACCCTGTTGCCTTGGCCAGGTGGGTCAGAGACTACTCTTAACCTTAAGCTCTTCTTCCTCTAGTCCTGCTAGAGTGAATTGCCATTCCTCTAAATTGAATTTAGAACTTGCCAGTCATTCTGGATTCAGGTTTAAAGAACCTATGATGCAATTTTTATTTTAAGAATTGGAACAGAGGAAAATAACATATGCTTGTATTAACAAGAGAAAACCATAGCAATTGCATCCACATATTATGGTTGGGTCTCAGATTCGATGAACTCTGGGATGAGATGGAAAACATAATAAGCTTGATTCTGAAAATTGAATAATCAGCATTCCATGTGGCTCCAATTGTAATGGATGGAAAGACATAAGCAAATAAAAGAATGGTTTGCTCGTAAACTCTTCTGAGACTGTCACCATAAAAGTGGATTTATCTCTTCAAACGATTGTCCATTGAACTGTGGAATAAGGAACACAACCTCCAAATTTGAAGTATCGCCATTTTAAGTCAAGTTTTGAAAAAACAAATCCAGACACTTTTAAATTTATAGGATTAATCTTCCATCTTTCCGCCAGTAACAAGAAAATTGAATCTGTAAAATTACGTTCAGTATATAATTTTCAGCTGTGTAATTATTGTTTAAAGATACATGTCTTCAATTTCTTCTGCCTTTTGAAACTCCAGTCCATTTCAAATCTTTTGTTAATAAGCAATTTAGTTCTGAGAATGGTTTCTTTGTGTTGGTAATTAAGTGTTATATTTACACCAAGGAAATAGTGAAATACAATCCCTTCCAAAAAGAACATTCTAAAATATTCCACTAAGCAGCGCGAAAGCATGACCCTGCAATGTCATGATTTCTTCTGGCGATGCCAACAAAAACTCCCTGATTCCTCTGAATGATATACCTGTTCCTTTTAGGTGTGATAATTGATGAAATACTGAAACAACTCAATAGCCATTGTGCAAGTGAATACACAGCAAAGTTTAATACTTGATACTTTGGCATTAAATCTGGCCGCTGTGGCATGTGTTTGCCTCTGAGGCAGCAAATACTTGCAGGGCAAAGGTATTTTCTGCCCATTTGATATAGTTACTGATGTGAATTTTTTTCTACAGTGAAAAATGGTTTTTAGTTAATACACTAACAAACATACATGGGGCACCCCCTGACCATGTGACAGTAACTTTGCCAAGAGGTGCAGAAAACACAAGTCTGAATAAAGGGGTCCCACCCTCACTGGGGTCCAGTCTGGTCAGGGAAATACGATGAATAGGATTTTGACAAGCAAAGGAGAAAGGATAAGACAGTGGTCGGCAAACTCATTAGTCAACAGAGCCAAATATCAACAGTACAACGATTGAAATTTCTTTTGAGAGCCACATTTTTTAAACTTCTTCTAACGCCACTTCTTCAAAATAGACTCGCCCAGGCTGTGGTATTTTGTGGAAGAACCACACTCAAGGGGCCAAGGAGCCACAGTTTGCCGACCACGGGGATAAGAGGTTCCAGTGGTGGGCATTGGAGTGGCAGGGGACAGAAGCTTGGAGGGAGGAAATGCAAGGCATGTTTAGGAAAGAGAAATATGTATGTGATTAGCATCGTATTTATTATATGCCAAGCACAGTGCTACATGTTTTATTTGCAATATGTCATAAAGACCCACTCATCCTAGTCTGGGTGGGATTTTCCTGCGTGAGCACTGAAAACCCTGCATACCAGGGGGCCCCTCAGTCCTGGACAAACTGGGACTGTTGGTTACTGGACATGCATTCCTTATGACTTTATGAGATCTAGGCTACTATCATTCTCAGTTTACAGATGAGGGCAAGGAAGGTCAGGAGGCAGAGGAATGCGTCTCAGATTGCATAGTTGCTAATACATGGGGAGCTGAGATATGCAACAGAGTGCTCTGAGTTACTGGTGCGAGACATGAATCCTTAAGGCTAAAAGGGAGCATTTGCATGGCACAGTTCAAGGCGGCAAAACAAAGAAAAGGAAGTTGGTACAAAACTGTGGTGGAATCCAAGTTCAAGGATTTTTCATGTGAGCATTGGAAAGTCATGGAAAGTTTCTAGGTAGTACACCATCATGGTGGAAGCATTCCTGACTAATTTGATATTCATGGCACTAAAGCAATTAGTTCAAATAATGTTTTGTCCTACCACGTCTTCTAATCTCTAGACATCTACAACTCACCCCCTAAGGCTGCTTCTCCCAAACCCTAAACAAATCAAAGAGAGTATATGGAAGATCAAAGGAATATGTCCTATTCCTAATCCATTTCAAGCTTTTTATCCCCTTTACTTGTTAATATTTTCCCCATGTTTTTCTCTCTAGCAGAAACTAGAAACACTTGAAAGGTTGTAAGCAGCTTTGCTTAAACACATTTCTTCTCAAGTCTATCATGTCTCAAATCTCATTTCCTTAAAGAAATAACAGGTAGAAGAGGTGCCGGGTCTCGGCTTCTCTCTGAGAGATGAGAACAGAGCAGGGCAAATAAATGTGTGTGTGGCTTGATTTAGAGTCTGTGTGTGAGTGCACATCTTTTGTCATTTTACCAATTTCCTGTGAGGCTGTTTATGCCATTTTATTGCCTTTTATTCTGAACTGTTATGTGGTTTATTTGAGAGGGTGGTGGCTGGGATCGACACATGCTATCTGTTGAGATGTATGCCATCTGAGGTCAGTAATAATGCCATGGTCTGGTTAGTACAAGACAGCCACGCAGAGAAAAGTCCATTCACGGGGGAAGTTGGTGATTTTTTCAAGAAGTGCCTCTCCCTATTTGATTCAAAGAGATATGTTATGCAGAAACCTGAAACAGCAAGCCTTTGTGCTGGAAAGATCCATTTAGCTGCATTCCATAATGTTTCCTGCCAAGTCACTAGGTCCTTACACTCCTAAGCTTTTTCAAAATTGAAAATCGTTGCCTTTGCAGGAACAACCCATCCTTCTCTAGGAGGTCCCATCCAGTTGGTCAGAATTCCTTTCTGGGAGTTTATTTGATGATAAATTATCAAGAAAGTAAACAGAAACACCATTAGTAATGTTGACAACATTCCCATAGACATGAAATATTTAATGAAAACCAGGAGCTAGGGAGTTGAATTTGCACACAAAGGACCTATGTAATATATTCTCTGAAAGGTTAAAGTCAGTAGTGTATAGCCATCTCATCCACTGACTGAAAAAATTTGATTTATTTAAGGAAAAGGGGATGGGAGATGGGCATATCCAAAGGGAAGGGCTACACGGATAAAAGGGGGTTCGCCCAGGATGAGCTGCCACTGCTCATTGCTCCCCTGGTTGCAAGTCTCATGAGGTCCCTTAGAAGTTGGGGCTATGTGCCTGTGGGGGAATGGCTGGGGCGTGCTCCTTGGAGGGAGAGCCTGCACTGAGACTATTGTTCTGAGCATATTTGTCTCTCTTGCTGGTGGAAATCTTAGGGGAGGTCTTATTAGGATACTGATCAGCTTTCCAGGTGTGCTCTTTAAAGGTTGTGGTCTCCACTGATTGGTCAGTGCCAGGGTGGGGTCATTAGTCAATGTAGCTGGTCCTAAGGCAGCCAGGTGCCACTTGTCTAGTTTTGCTGCTTTCCTGGGCCTGGAGCTGAAATACAAGTGAGGCCTCAATGTTATCTTTTAGGAAGGAAAAGGTCAGGGAGTTTAAACCGCCTGACCAGTGATGTGCTAGGGCAGTGGTCGGCAAACTCATTAGTCAACAGAGCGGCAAACCGCAGCTAGCGAGCCGAGGTTTGATGACCACTGTGCTAGGGGAAGATAGGTTACCCTGGAGGTGAGGTTCTTGTTTTTCCAGTTCTGCCCCTTGTGTGGCATCCAGGGCTTTCTGCCTTGGTGAGTTTCTGTACCTGGCCTATTGTCCTTGCTCTGGGGGGCTAACATTCTCTGAATGCAAATGCAGGTTGTTGTTTTTTCTTGGCAAATACCCAATATCTATCCTTTGTTTTGCTTTTAGTGACAGGGAAACATCCATTTCATAATTCCATGTCTCAGTTGAAGTCACCCAGAATGGGATATTCAGGTGTTGTAGGCTTTGGGAATGGCACCAGTTGTCTGACTGATGGGGTCAGACCAAACCTGGGTTCAGCAACCTCTGTACTTGGGTTCTGGCTAGGAAAGAATTCAGAGTAAGACCCAAACTGTAGGAGAACGTTTATTTGGTAAATTACAGAGGTAAAAGAAGTAATTCCTAGAAGAAATGGGCTTAGGAAACAAGTTATGGAGATAAAGGAGGGGCCCTTGGAGCTTGGGAGTGAGGAAGCTAATGGTGACATACCTGAGGGGTGGGTGATTGACAGGCACAGGTGTGCTCCCTGGAAGGAGAGCGCACTGGGTCCTCCATCCTAAGGGTTTAAAGGGCAGAGATTTTAGGGGAGGCCTCAGGGGAAAGATCTTAATAGAACATTCAGTAGCTTTCCACGTGTGTCCATTCAGGGTTGTGGTCTCCTCTGATTGATTGGCTGGTACCAAGGCAGTGGGTCATTATTCAATGCAGCTGGTCCTGACGTCAGCCATGGCTGGTTTTGTTGCTTTTCTGGGGCTGGAGCTAAAATACAACAGAGGCCTAAATGTTATTTCTAGGGAGGAAAGGTCAAGGGGTCCAAACCTCATGACCAGTGATATGCTAGGGGAGGAAAAGTCACCCTGGGGGCAAGGTCCCACCCTATAATTGTCTGTTGCTAGGCACCTGGGGCTTTCCAGGCTGATGACCATCTGTACCTGGCCCATCATCCTTGCTCTGCTCAGGTCTATGTGACTGCCTACAGCATAGGGACAGTCTGAATATGGAAGCAGATGGGTGGAACCAGCTCAAATGGTTGGTACCATGTGTACCAAGGAGTTGGTGGTGTGAATGGCCAAATGAATCCTTACTCTTCAATGGGTGAATGACGCTGTTAAATTAAAAAAGAAGGTGGTTTCTGCTAAACACAAGTATAGGCAGCTGAAGGAATCGTTTAAAATGGAGACAGTTCAGAGTCCTGCTTTGAGTACCTCTTGCCCTCCGTTTTAAGTCAGCTGGACCATTCTATAGAGGTAAGAAGAATGCCAGGTTCTCTACCCTGGCTATACGTTAAAAGTCACTAATGCTCTGTGTCTAATCACAACAGACCAATTAAATCAACATTAGGTTATGGAAAAATCCAGACATCTGTATATTTTTATATGCCTACAGTCGGGAGTTCTATCAGGACTCAGAAACCAGAACCAAAGAACTTAATTCAAATAATTTTAACAAGTTAACCAGTTATTGAGAATGCGGGAAGCAGCTACTACCTCTAAGGGCAGGGAAAACAAAGGAATGAAGTCAGGGCTAGGGGCCCTGCAAAGCTGAGACCCTGGCCTCTGGGCAGTGTGCTGCCAGCTTTTGCTAGTGTCTGACCTCAGGGAAGGACCTCCTAGAGCTTATAGGACCCAGATTTCAGAGGAACGGGCTTGCTAGAACTTACTTGTACCTCAGATGCAAATGGTTCTGGGATTGTGGCAAAACTGGAAACTAAAACCAACTTCCTACTGGAACTAACTGGTAGGGCCAGGGTGACACTGATAGAAAGAGAAATGGAGCAGAGTGGAGAAAAATCCCTTCTCCATATTCCATCTTTTTGGTTTTCTCTAGTGCCGCCTATTGTCAGAGCTGGTAAAGGAGAAATGCTGTTGGCACAATTCCAACACTAGCATTTCAAAGCAGTACATGGAAGGGTACCCTATTTTCCGGTGTATAAAACAACTTTTTAACCCAGGAAAATCTTCTATACGCCCAGTCGTCTTATACGCCGGAAAATACGGTAGATTTAAAGTTTAAAAAAAAAACATGAATTAATAACCAGCACTGTGACCCCAGGTGATTCTGTTGGACAGGCTGGGTTAACTACTGAAAGCCATGATTTAGGATTCTCCTTGGGGCATTCCTGGTTTGCTTTTGTTGTCCCCAGTCAGTTCAGCCTGCCCATGATCATCAGCCTGCTCCTTTGGTCTTCTAGTTTACCTTTGGACTGAATGGACTCTTGACATTTGGGTCCCCACAGTTATAGCTTAGATTTGGCCCAGGGATTCTTCCAGCATTAAAGACTATGGCCCTATAGGACCCAAGGCTATGCACTTAGAAGACAGATATTGGACTATGATGTCCATGGAGTTTGTTTGGCTCATAACTTCAGGGACCATATTTTACTAGAAGCAGCTAGTTCTGGTGGTCCAGCACCACTTTGTGTTGATGGCCAGTCCCAATAGTGGTCTGCTGCCATTGGCCGTGGTGAGAAACTATAAAGGAAAATCTGTTATCCTGTGATGTGTGGTTGGAAAAAAAATCACATGAGCTTTTATGCCTCTGCTTTTTTTCTCTGGAAAGTCTAGTTGGGTTCTTTTTATTAGTTGTGGGGTTCATCACTTACAAAATGCCCAACCAGTTAAATCAGAAGAGAAATAAAGCTTGCCCTTATCATGAAGACCTCCTATGTACACGGAAACACTATAAATCCTCATTCAAATTATTAGAATGAGTGTCAGGAGACTTCAGTCACTGGTTTAAATGTTTATTCAGCACCTACCATGATCTAGGTAGTGTTCTAGGAAATGGAAGTACAGCAATGAATAAAGCAAGTTATTGTCCTCATGGAGATTACATCCTACTTGGGAAGAGGGAAAATAAGTAAATGTATAATGCACCAGAAGATATATTAGTTATGTATTACTGTGGAACTAATTATGTTAAATTTAGACCTTAAAGCAACAAAGGTTTATTATCTCCCAATTCCTGAGAGTCAGAGCCTGGGAGCAGAGTAGTTGTGTGGTTCTGGCTTTTGCTCTTTCACGAGGTTGTAATCCAGTTGTCATGAAGATTGCAGTCTCATCTGGAGATATGTCTGGCTTTGGGGGATCTGCTGCCAAGTTCATTCCCGTGGCATTATCATGAGGTTTTGTTCCTCAACATGTGGACCTCTCCAAGAGCTGCTCACAACTGAGATGGCTCACTCTGGGGAAAGCCAGCTGCTAAGAAAAAGAGAGTGATCAAGATGGAAGCCTTTATAACCTCATCTTGGAAGTGACATATCATGGTGCCTGTCATATTCTATTATTCCTAACCCTGATAAAATGTGGAGGAGGACCATGCAAGGGCATGGATACCAAGATCTAGGGATTTTCAGGGCTGTCTGGGAGGCTGGCTATTATGAGTGGTATTAAACTCCATGGAGAAAACAAAGCAGAATAAAATGATAAGGAGGGCATGGGTTTGGGGTTACCATTGCTCTTAATACAGATGGTCAGAGAGGACTTCAGCGATACAGATCAGGGACCTGAGGGGGTAGCTTTATGGCTTGCTTTTTAAAGAATTCCTTTTCCAGAAAGACTTCCCTCAGCTCCTATCCCATTCCTCATGTTCACTGAGAATTCCTGTGTGCACCCAGAATACCCACACTTACTCTCTAAATCACTCTGTGGTGTCTTCTTTCTCTTCCACCAGAGGATGAGTTCTTCAGTGTCTTGGACAATGTTTTATTCATCTTTGTAATTCCAGGAAAAGATCAGTAAGTGTTTGATGAATGAATGACATACATAAAGGAATTTACTTTCTCTACAGTCTCTTTTAAGGAATTTAGCTTGAACTACTCTTTA
Source organism: Cnephaeus nilssonii (assembly GCF_951640355.1). Classification (NCBI taxonomy): domain Eukaryota; kingdom Metazoa; phylum Chordata; class Mammalia; order Chiroptera; family Vespertilionidae; genus Cnephaeus; species Cnephaeus nilssonii. The sequence continues at coordinate 51,301,099 of NC_137087.1, read as the reverse complement.
ACATGATATCTTTTAATTAAACATCAATTATCTTTTGCCTAAAACAAAAAAAATCCTTGAACATGGGTTCATATTGCCACTGTAAGCATATAAATGTACACCTCTGCTCAATTGCATTGCCTACAGATACTGTTAGTTTATGAAGCACCATATGGAACAAAAATATGTGGCAACTTATTGAATGGGAACATTTTGTGAGAAAAATATTTTTGTTTCCATGCAGCAACGTTTCTACTAAATAGCTTCTAAATATGTAAAAAGAAAAAAAAAACCTCAGAGTGGCAATAGAATACCCTAAGGAGTCTAGAAAGCATGCAAAACAGCAATATTATTTTATAATGAAAACCAGATATGAGTGATAATATTTCTTCATACCCTTTCTTTTGGCAATCGTTTATTTCTAAATATATGTCCCATGTCTGATAAATCACATTCTAACTCACCCACAGCCCAGGGGCAGAGGCACCCACTTATACAAAAGGACAATTGGTCACTCACAGAAATATGTGTGTCTTGTGTTTGGGAACTAAACTGTCATTCAAACATCAGCAGTCTCTCCTCCTATGTGTGACTCCAAAGGTCTAGTCTGGCATCTAGTTTAGGATTTTTTCCAAATTTCAGCTCTGAGAACTCAAAGTACCAAAGCCCTGGAAACTATAATGTGCATAGGAGTCACGGAAGTATTTTGTTAAATGCAGGTTGTGATTCAGAAGGTCTGGGGTAGAGCCTAAGACTTAGCATTTCTAGCCAACTCCTGGGTGATTCTTTGGGGCTGGTTCTCATATCATGCTTTGAGTAGCAAGTTATCAAAATAGGTCCAGAGAGTCCAAACTTTACCTGCCTGCCTATGTCTGTAGATAGTTTGAGATTTCCTTTTCCTGTTTTTTTTTTTTTTAAATCATCCGAATGAGGAACTCTGATAATCAAGAAACAATTTTATTGATTTGCAAAGTTTGTAAGCCATTTTTTTTCTCCAAAAGTAAATTATATTTTGGATCTCTTTTCCTTCGAAAGTTTATTTTGAAAACCAACATGTTCTACCAGTACATTTTTGTCTAAACAAGTGTCAGTGCCAAGCAATCTACCAAACTAAATCCTTACCTCCATGTCACATGTCCTGTGTTTCATGCATTTCCAAATTGGAAATGGGGCGGGGGGAGAGAAAGAGAGTCATTAAAAATTATATTGATTATCCCAGATAAAATTCCAGGTCAGCACATTTCTCTCCTGTTCCAGCCACATAGGAACTAGGGGTTTCACCTATGATGTGTTTTGTTTTTATTATTTTAAGAATTATCATTTTCATATATTAAACTTTTATCATTTTAAATTTTATAACTTTAAAATAACATATTTTTGGATGTGACACTGATTTATCTATACTCAAAATAGTACATAGACTGTGCATGGATATTCAAGATGTCTTTTCAAAATACACAACATGTTGCCCGGAGGCATTGGCTTTTGTTTCTTTTCAAAGGCTTATCAAAGTGCACAGAATGAGTAGGAGCTCCCCTGACTGTACCTCTTAAGCATTTCACCCCACCCAACCTCTAGAGTCCTTACCCTGGTCTAAGTAGGAAGGTAGCACCTGTGCCCAGGAGGCCTTGAAACCCACTGACTAGGTCTCCGTAGCAGCCAAGCCCAGCTCAGCATTTTCCCATAAACTACCAGCCATGTGTCATACTGATCCCCAACTCAACATGTCTCACAGTTCTCAAAGCACATATATTTCACAGACAACTCACAGGGTGGATTTGGATATTTTTAAATGTCTATACTTAGTCATTTTGGAGTAATCAGATTTTCCCATCTCACTTTAGTTTTGAGCCTCGGTGCTACCTCAAAGATATTGAGTACTTCTGACTTCTGAATACCAAAAAAGGCAATAACAAGGAAACCCAACGGATTCCTCTTCTGTTTTGTATGTTGGAATGCAATATTTAAAATATACCCACTCTTTACCCTGTCAAGAGGACCAGAAGTCAGAAGACCCAGACCCTATGTTTAGCAATTCCTTAGTCACCATCTACATCTGATTAGCTTGGGACACTGCTCATTGCCTCTCTGGGACACAGTTTCCTCATTTGGGAACATGGACCAGCAGAGCTTTTGTGAAGAGCAAATGAAGCAATAAAGTCTTACTTTGGGCCTAAATGCAATGCATCCTCCCATGCGTGCCTGTGCTTTAGAGAGGGGACAGGATGAGGAGAAAACAGTCAAGAATTCTCTGTAGCCTAGAGCATGGTAGAACCTGCAGGGACAGTCCCATAACTTTCCCAAGGATCATCCTGTTCTGGGAAAGGGCTTGAATGATCCTGCAGAAAAATTTGACCCTTTTCCTGTTCCCCATTAGGAAAGTTGCTGTCATCAAAAGAAGTGGAATCTTTGGGAAAAGGAAGGGTGTTTGCCGTGTTAATGTTTCGTTCTTTCCCAGCAGGGCCCATGAGAAGACCATCTCAGAATATACCTCGTGGGAATAGAGCACAGAGCCTTCCTGAACTGATAGCCTGGGAGCAAGCAGGACATCAAAAGCTGGCTTAAGTGAACCCATGACTCATGGTAACTGGAATCACATCATTTGGCTATAAGACTTTTTTTTTCCTTTGTTCAACATAATTTCAACCTGAAGAGACAGCATGAAGGAACAGAAATAGAGCATGCAAAAGAGTCTGGTTTAATCCCTGCTCTGTCATTCATAAACTGAGTGAATTCAATTTTGTCATAGGTAAAATGGATGAGATTTGAACAGGTCAATAATAAATGCTTTTCTCCTCCTTCAATTAAAATAGACATGAGTCAAATTGGGGGGGTGGGGGGAGGCAACATCAGCTTAATAACTGGTGCATCTTGATTTGGGAATCAAGAGCCATTAATTCCTAATATTTTATCCTTTCCAAAAACTGAACCAAATTCAGACAAAATAGCTAGAAAGTCATAACCATCTGTCTTTCCCAAAGGTCACTCTTGGCAACAAAGAAGAAATAATGGAGATTAGACAGAGCATGATATCACTTCAAAAACAAGAAGCAGAAGAGGGGACTCGATGACCTCAAATCACCTGGGAAAAGAACAGTGGGTACGCAGACCCTTGGTACTCCACCAATCGTAAAATGGAACAGGTTCTCCTGGGGGTGGGAGTATGACATTGAGTCTGGGAGGGTCTGTGATGGAAACCTGAAAATATGAGGACAGAGGAAGAGGTCCCTCAATCAGATACTGCCACCCCCCTCCTAGTCGTTGGTGAAATAATCAAATGAGATCAGCAAGTGGTGCACCAATCAGAGAGCCAGTGACCATTTGTGGTTATTTTCTTTCCTTCCATCTTCTTTCCCCAAAACCTACCCCCACCCTAACCTATTTTGGAAATGAACAAGGCCAAGTTCTATAGCAGCTCCCCTAAGACACTTACCCCAGGGCAACACTGTCTACCTCACTCTGCTGCTGTGGGCCCTGTGTCCTGCCCAGCTTAGCATTTGCTGGACAGAAGAGTCCTGGCTGGGTGACAGTTATCCAGCCACACTTTCCAGCAGGAAATTTTTAGGCAGAGAAATCACAAATTCTCTTCCCTCTCAGGTCCTTTTTTAATGAAGGAGAGCATTTTCCAGCTGTGTTTCCTTCTGCCTATCCTCTCTGGATGAAGCCACGTGTTCAACTATACAGACTGTGATTGGGCTCACATCTCCAGCTGCCACACGCCCACTGGGATTCCCTTTGAACATCACAAAGGTAACTCACGTTCTTGTCCACCTTCCCTCAAACCGCTTCTCCAGCTCTCGTTTTCCAGTCACTCTCCCTAACAAAAATCTTAACGTTATCCTCAGTTGCCAATTCTTTGAAGAGATGCTCAATTCCATTAGTATCTTACATCTGGCCTCTTCTCTCCAACCTGGCTGTCCATCCCTGCCTTAGACTACATCCTCATCTTTCACCTGCCTCCTTGCACTGATCTCATAAATATCTCCCAGCCACAAATGTCAATCCTCCAGTATATTATTGACCCTCATTCACAGGTAAGGTCATTTGCAAAAATAGCTCCCTCTCTCACACACACACACTGTCCTCCCACATAACTTGCAAAACATTTTTTACTCCCTTCACCCAGTGCTCTGAGTCCGAACTTCTTAGAATGACCTACAAGCCCACTAGTGTCCAGTACCTATTACCTTGTCTCCCATTCTTCCATCCTCCAAGCCTTAGGAGCCGATGGTACTGAATTTATATTACCATCCCCATAAGAGTCCATGCCCTTTACCACTTCTCCGTTTATGCCACTTCTGTGCTCTCCAGGTTGAATGTCCTTCCCCAATACATACACCTATTCCCTGGCTTGTAAACCTATTTTTTCTTAAAGGATAATCTCAGATGTCCTTGCCTTGCCTGCTTGTTAGTTAGGTCCCTTCTGAGGGTCCTCAGTATTTAACAGCTTTTTCGGAGTTACGCATAATCAAATTGTAGGTAATCCATTGAACTTATGAGTCTCCCACTATAATGGTAGCTTCTTGATAACAGAAAATTTTTAAATATATTTTCAGCATCTAGATATTGGCCCCCTCTTAGATTCAATCTCTGTACCCTTTATTGCATGCATAGATAAATAGAAGCATGAAGACTGATTTGTGGTAGTGGAATAAAGCATTCCCATTAACCACAGGTCTGGGAATCAAGAAACGCAGCCCCAGACATTGGTATGGCCTCTACTTGGCCTTGTGAACTTAGACACACCCTCCTCCAAGGTGTGTTTGGTTCTTTAGTTATTATCTGGCCAGTTTTCAGACTAAACAACTCTTCTAGTGGGTAGTAATGGCCACATGAGAAATTACTTGTTTCAGAGTATTTTCCTGTCTAATGTGTAAGTTGAATATAATAAAAGATGTCACTGTTACTAGCATGAACTAGACTTTCTGGCTTAAACAGGGTGACCCTTTTATCTTAGCTATTTTGTAATAAATGAGTGAAAAGATGATACAGATGCAAAAAATTTAAATAATTAAACATATAGAACTCAATTAATAGTTAGTTGCATCCTGATTTTATACCTGGAGTTACTTATCTTTTTTTCTTTTCATAAACCTTTAAAGTCAGACCCCTCCCAGGATGTGACTTCAGACCAGCTGGTCTTCAAAAACTCCCCCTAACATTTTGAGAAAGTAAAGAGGACAATTTACACTGCTGTGGTTAGAACTCCCATCTGTATTAGAATCTCTCCTAAGAGAATAATTTTAAATACAGAAAACTATGCACTGAGAGTTCATCATAGTATATTTTTCTACAAGAGGGGAAAAAATAGAAACACCCAAAATGTCCAACAAAAGGGCAATGGTGAAATGAATTATAGTGTTTTGTGGGATGGAGAACAATGCAGTCAATGTATATCATGTTGCAAGGCTTTGTAGCTACTTGGGGAAGCGCTTGTGTTAAGATGTTACATGAAAAGGCAAGGTAAAGAGCATGTATACCATATGAGCACAAGAAACTAAGAAGCACAGCTGTGTTGTAGCCTTTGCTTGTACTCACCCTCTGCCAATGGAAAAAATGGTGGAGGAGGTCACCTTGGTTGCAGGAATGGGAACCTCTTCCACCAAGAACTTTTCATCCTCAGAACTTCCTCTGCCAGTTTGGCCCTGTGGGGAAAAGATTTCAATACTCTCATATTCCCAGTCCTACTTCAGTTCTCTGAACTTTTATTTTTTAATAACTTATGTTTGATTACCGAAGTAATATATGTTCACTAGGAAATCTCCCTAATTTTAAAGTTTATTAACCACGCCTGGTTTGAAGTGAAATTGGAAAATGATTGTTTCTTCAGCAACCCAAACTGTTGGCAGCCTGCCTCCAAACAGAGCTTAGAATTATGTAACTCTGAGTTTAGCAGAAAAACTTTCCTAAAAGGGCCAACTTCTCTTCTAGAACCCATGGCATCAAAGCAGCTTTTAAGCAAATTATAATCCTATCATGCTGGTATTTCCAGAATACACCCTTGAAAGTGTGACACGATTTATGGTTATTTTTAGTGCCTTGTAATGGGCAGTGAATTGTAGATAAACAAATGGAGTCTTCTCTCCCCTAAGAGGGCTATTAGTGAATAATTACCATCTAGTGGTGAATCAGAAGAGAATAATCAAGATGGGTAAGAAGAAGATGGGGGCTGGGAGAAGGTCACCTTCTCAGAGAGTCAGGCCATATGCTGGATGTGATCACTCATCCCGGGTCTAAATAAATCTCTCCTGGGCCCTAGTGTAGACAGGCTTTCACACGACCACAATCACCTGTCATGACAATCATAGACCCCAAGGCCTCACCACAAACCTATTGAATTGCAATCTCTGGGGTGAGGCTCAAGATTCTGTATCTTAACAAAGTACCTCAGTCAGTCTCATGCACCTTTTACAGGAGAGGAATCTGAGGACGCACGTGGGACATGGACCTGCCTAAGGTCACACTGCAGGGAGGTGGCAGAGTCTCCTGACATCCAGGTCAGCCCTTCTCGGTGGGGATATTGGGCTTTAGAGGTACAGACCTATGTAAGAACAGAGGGATGGATATGACAAATCTTTGGTCTACCATCCTTCCAAAGTCTTCCTTGGTTCATAGCAATGTCTCTGTGCAGTTGTAGAGGAAACTAAAGAAGAAAATTGCAAAATATAGCATAGTTTCTGCAAGCACATTTCTTAGAACAGTGCCTTTTACAATGTAATCCATAAAGAAGGAATTACATAATTGAAGAGGTCACCGGATCCTTTTTCCCTGTTTTGAATAGCTTCAAGAAATCACTTGGGTGAGCCTGTAAAGGCACTGAGATGTCTTGCAGTAAAGAAGCCTGTTTTAGCTTTCCTTATTCTCATTCTTGAGAAATCATCTACTCTTCCAGAAGTTTCTTACTCAAGTCCATGTCACAAGCAGTGGGCCAGCTGGAATGATGGAAAAGGCATTAACCTTGGAGCCTAGAGACCTGAGTTTTAGATGCCTCTCTGACCCTTGCTAGTTTTGAGACCTTGGGAAAGTCTCTTGCCCCATTTTACCACTGAGGAACCTAAGACACACACCTCTTTCCTGTCACCTCTACTAGGTTGTTTGCAGGAACACATGCAACTAACTGCCTGCAGAATGGACGGCACTCTCCTCTCCCCTCACAGGCTCATCGCTCAGGAGATCTTCTCCATCCCAGAGACCTCTTCCTGTCTTTAAGCACAAGACCTTGACAAGGTGACACCAGGAGTTGGTTGTGACACAAATACGGCTTCTAAGAGTAACCAGCTAACCTTCAAATCACTGCAATACTAACATTCTCTTGTCATTCATGACAAATCCTCAAAACATCGACTGTAGAAGGTATTGACTCAAGGGTGGAACCTTTCTCACTGAATTACAGGTCAGGTATTCATGTAATTGATTTTTCTTCTCTCGAGACATTGGTATTATTCACAGTTAGCTAGCAGAGGATGGTACAGTTTCCCTTATTTTTCTGAGTCTGTGTTCCAGTAGATTGTTCTATGCCCAAACACACTTCCATTAGTAGCAGCCCCTCCCACTCTTCCCTAAGGGAGGGACCCCATTGTAGAGAAGGGGGATGGAAGCATGAGCTGCTACACTACAACCTAAGGGAAATAGCCACTGATGGGTGGCCTTGGCTCTGGTGAAGTGTGACTCATCACTCATCTCTGTGCTCCCCACAGTGTTCGGCACTCTTCCTGCCACCTCCTAGTTGCTGGAGAAATATTTCTGAATGAATGGATGAGTGAACTCTGTCCTACAACACCCCAGCTATTTCTTTCGTTTAATGGAGCCTCCATGTGCCATCTTTCTCACCCATGAGAGACAACCCACTATCATGAAGTTGAAAAGTTAACACAAGAAACTTATTAATACACTCAGAAAACCAGGCAGTAGAGGTCCAACAATGAATAGAGCATTTTTTTTTTTGGACTCTCAATCTCACTGTGCATGCAGTAGGGCAGTGGTTGGCAAACTCATTAGTCAACAGAGCCAAATATCAACAGTACAACGATTGAAATTTCTTTTGAGAGCCCAATTTTTTAAGCTTAAACATCTTCTAGCGCCACTTCTTCAAAATAGACTCGCCCAGGCTGTGGTATTTTGTGGAAGAGCCACACTCAAGGGGCCAAAGAGCCGCATGTGGCTCGTAAGCCGCAGTTTGCCGACCACGGCAGTAGGGGACATTCGTTGAGCTGCAAATACCTCAAGATAAGGCCATGGCAACACGTGAATGTATTTTATTTCCCCCAATAGATTTTAAGATCCCAGAGGACAGGAACCATCCGCAGTACCATCATCATCCTGTAAGCTCCATGAGGACCAGATTTTTGTTTCCTGATGAGCTCCAACCATTCAAAAAAGGCTCCTGGCATGTAAGTGATGCTTTTAAATCCTCAGTGAACATTGAATACGCATTATCAATGCTAGAAGTTACTGCCTACTTACTTCCTTTCAGGCACCATGACAAGTACTTTAGACTCATTATTTCAAAAAATATAAACATAAATAGGTATAGAAACATCCTAAATTGGTGAAGGCACATTTCATACCTAGGCAATCTGACTCCAGAGATCAAACTCTTACTTCCCTCTCCATCAAGCCATCCCCAGCCACCTCTAATGCCTCTCTTTGTTCCTCGCAGGGACAAATAATAATGTTTGTCGAAAGAATGAGAGGACAAGATTCCAAACCAAATTAAGAGCTCTGGACTGTTGACTGTACCTGAGCGTTCTGATCTTCAAGGAGCCAGCATTTTAACAACACCAAACCAGGGTTAATAAAGGAATAGAAACAGGATTGACCAAATGAGTATGCCAATGTTAAGCCCTGCCCAGCCAGGTAGCTAACAATGTTTTTATTGACAGGGAAATAAAGACTTCAGAGAGAAATATGATTCGCTCTGCCTTGTCTCGAAGAGAAAAATGAGTTAGGCCAGAGAAATAACAGCTTGCTTCCTCTTTTGAAGACAACAGTTTATCTCCAGTGATACTAACACAACCAAGCACAGAGCAGGGCCACTAGTTCAACTAGCACATGGACAGGGGTACAAGAGGCGTGATGAATGGGGGACAAGAGGGTCGGAGCTGCACCATTTCTCAGGCCATGGAGATTGTCTTGAGCCCCCAGGAGGGACAGCCTGTATGTGCCAGAAATTATTCTGAGCGCTTTTCACTTGAAATGCAAACAAGCATATTCACGGGAAGTATATCTGGTGCCAAGCAATTAGAAAAGCCTCCTGTTCTTAATGATTATATTTCATTCATTTCAATAAATATCTATTAGCCACCTACTCTGTGCCCCAGCCTGCATTAGATGTTTGTTTCATGGCAGGATTCATAGTTGCAAGCCTTGGAAACCAGGGTTCAGAGAACAGCCAGGAAAAGCAAGCATTGATTGAGTGCCAGGGACTGGGCAAAACAAGTCTGCACACATTATGGTTACAACAACCATTTACGGTAAATACTTTATCATCTCAATTTTACAGATAAGAAAACTGAGGCTTTGAGAGATTATGTTTCCCTAAGTTGCACATATAGTGGGTGACAGAGTTGGTATTTAAACTAAGGAAGTCCTGTATCCTTGCTCTGAAATTCAAGGCTATTCTGAATTCAGGGGTTAAGTAATTAGCCCAACATCATGCGACTTGCCAGAGATAAAGCTCCACTCATACCCAGAGCGCTTTCCTCTATCCCTGACACTTGAGGAAGTTATTTATTAATATTGGAAAGGCATTTATCATCTGATAAGAGAAACAAGACAAACATAATACAGAGCTAATATCACGCCAAGGCCAAAGTCTGGCCTTCAGTCAATTAATAAGCCCTCCAGGCATAAAGATTGTGTTCAGAATAGAGAGAAAATCAATTGGCATTGCGTCCCACTCTGCACAGACCTTTACTGAGAATTCCTATGCACTCATGCTTTCCTCTTCTTGGCAGAGGCATATCCTGCTCATGGACTACCACATGCTGCCCTCGTATCCTTGCTCCTGTGCCCTTAGGCAGAGCCAGGTGACTCATTTGGGACAATAGACTGTGAGGGGATGTGCTATGTATCACTTCTGGGCCCAAACAAGAAGAACACATGAAGTTTCTATGTTTCCCAGAAACATTCCAGGTTGTGGAGGCTTTGTCAGCCTGGGTCCCTGATTTCTTTGAGGAGAAAGCTTCGTGCTGAACTGCACTGGGTAAGTTTCATGATGACGAAATACATCGATTATGTGTCAAGGCATTGCAATTATAGGTGAATTTGTTACTGCAGCATAACTTGGCCTATCCTAACCAACGCAGAGGCCTGCTGTCATTTAAAAAGAGAACACACAAGGAAAGGTTGGAGGCACTGGGAGAGGATTATGCTAAGTGAAATAAGCCAGTTAGAGAAAGACAAATACCATATGATTTCACTTATATGTGGAAGCTAATAAAAATAAACTAACAAAATAGAAACAGACTCATAGCTGTCAGAGAAGAGAGCCTAGGGGAGCTGGGTGAAAAAGGTGAAAGGATTAAGAAAAAAAAACACCTTGTAGTAGACAGACAACAGTATGGTCATTAACAGAGGGAAATGGGAATGTGGGGAGAGGCAGGAGAGGATAAAGAGGGGCGGGATGGTAAACACACAATACAATATACAGATCCTATACAATTTTATTAACCATTGTAACCCCAATAATAGCATAATTTATTATATGCTTTATTATTAATTCAACTCTGCCAGGGAGAGATGACTTGGTACATTGAGGGGCCAGAAGAGAGAAAAGACCACCCAGAGCAGTGGGTATGTATTGGGAACCAGGGTTAGCTACAATTGGATTGGGACTATGGGATAAGGCCAGAGAGAGATCTCAGTGTTGCATCACGGGGTTACAATTCTAGCACGACGAGACTGGAAAGTGTGCCTTAAAGTTAATTGTATATTCGAAGGAAAGGATTATTTGAGCTGAGGATTAAAGTGTCCTCAGTTACACCACTTGGGCTCCTCCTGTAAACAGACAGGTAGGATTTTGTGCCAGAGAGTGACAGATTGAAGGTTCTGCTTTAGGAAATTCAAATGCCAATAGTGTCAGGGTGATTGATACTTGAGGAAACTGAAGCCAGGAAGACAAGTTAGGAGGCCATTTCTAAAATCTAGACAGCTCATCATACTGAACAATGCTGGACCTAACTCTCTCAGAATTGACCCATGAAAAAATGGGAAGAAGTTTTGAGGTAAGATTCTAGTCTGAGGAAGACCACACGAAGCCCAGGTTTCAATATCCAGGGAGAGATTTGTGCCCAAAGACCCCGTCCCCCAGATTGAAGCCAGTCCCTCATCCAGTGCTTGACATGTGCATGTTCTTTGCAGTGGTCACATTCTACTGGCCAGGAGTGGTCTAAACAAGGAAAACAAACTGGAGACCAGCCAAGCTATCATCCTTACAGAGTTTTCTTCCAAGGACTAGCTGCCTCTGGTCCTTACTCACAGCTCTGTGGTTCACTCGCTTACGAATTTATCAATCCATTCATTCATTCATTCATTCATAATAAATGTGCATTGGGCACTATTAGGTGCCAGGAATGTAGGATACCAGGTGCTGTCTTCCAGGAATACTAGTAGTACAAGAATGAGAAGTCAGCCATGGCACCTTTAGTTCCTAACATAATGTCTGTTGAGTAGAAATGATATATTTCTGTCATGGCTTAATGTCTAATTATAAACTGTGATAAGAGTGCTGAGCCAGAAGCATGGGGTACTTCAGAGCCCATAAGATTTGAAGAGCATGGTCTAGTTTTTTTGGGTAAAAGGAGCAAATGATTAAACTAAAAACAAAGAACTAAGCTGAAACTCGAACCAGGAGAAAGCTCGTCCTGGGCAGAGAGAAAGGCAGTCTGCAAATGCTGTCAGGAAAGGTCGTGACATTTGGAGTCTAGAGAGACAAGGAGAGTCAGGGAGGATGCCGACTGAAGGGCAAAATAATTTCAAATTCCTTGCCATGGCCTATCAAGCTGTGTGACTGCACCCCACCTGGGAGCAGCAGGAAGCCCCTGGCTGGCTTGGATCAGTGACTAGAAGAATGAGCTGTCAATTTGCTATCAAGCCAGCTGCATTAGGGAAGCCAAACATGTAAAGAGTTTGGATAAAGTGTTAGGAGCTACTGGGATTATCCAGGGTCGGGATGATAATGGCTTGATTAGGGCGTTGGGGGGAAAGGTGAAAAGAAAGGGGATGGATTTGAATGATGTGCATAAAATTACAAGATCAGATGGCAGATTGGGAGTGGAGGGGGAGGCAGAGAGAGGACCAAGGATGACTTCTAGTTTTCTGAACCGCACGACTGTGTGGATGGCATTGATTCTGACTGTGATAGCGGAAACATGAGAAGTCCGGTTTGGGGAGAGGAAAGGTAATTTTTTGTTTTGAGCAAATGATCATTAAACTAAGATCCTAGGGCCGTAGGATGAGGAACTACTACATTAAAACTTTAAATCTCCTCTTCTTTCTATATTTTATGCTTTCTAAGCCACAGTTTGGCAGTTGACTTCAGATCCATAATAACTTCTTACAGAAATAGACACAGAAACCACACGAATTGGGAGCTTGGACACAGCTCATCGTTTGAGGTTGTCCATGGTTTGCGGGAGAATCCCATTAATTCCCAGAGGACACTCAGGATTTTGAGGTCCTGGAAGGAGGAGTTGTTTCTGGCCGGGGACATTAGGAAAGCATTTCCTGTGAAACTTGCATTTGAGCTGCATCTTGGAGTATAATTTAGACAAGTGATAATGGGAGAGGAAGAAGAATTCAGGCAAAGGCAATAACTTGGGCAATAGCATGGTAGAAGATATGTTTCCTCTCCTAGGCATCCCCCAGAACCCTCCACGTTGGTGCCCATCCTGGGCACAGAGCCCTTAGGGATCCTTAGGATCCTTACATGGTAAGAGTAATTGCTTCAGATCAGCAGTCTTGGGCATGAGCACACTGAACTGAAGCAGAAGTGGTCAAAGACAGGGAGGAAAGGGGACACGGAAAAGATATTTTATTTTTTCACCCACTTTCCTTTCTTCTACATCCACACCTGTGTTCCATGTCCTAGAATAACCTGCTCAGAATCCCCTAAACATGTCCCCTTTCCCCCTCTGTTTACAGCATAAGCAGAGCAGACTTTTTGGACTCTTTGACAGTACAATATGGAGTCACTGTCAGCCATGAGAGCTATGTCAAGTGATAAGTCAAGACTGAGGTAATGGGGTGTAATGGGAACACCTTTAGGATGGGGCTCAGAATGCCCATAACTGGACATTAGGATCAGGCATCCATCTGAACACCCATCCAAGTGGGACCTCCACCCCTTGTGGGCTATAAGAACTCAGAGCTCTGACCATGCAATAGTCAGGCGTGGCTGTACCACGGGTCATGCTAGGAGCCCAAGGGACTTCTGTTCCACCGGACACCTACTGCCCCTGCAGCTGCCTAGCTTGAGACTGACATCCGCCTCTCCACCGGCAGATGCCAACAGAGACCGGGACTTTACGCTGGACACTCTGCTCACTTCTGTCATGTAAGCTCCCCCATCTGTGTGTAACTTGTGTGTGACTGTATTGGTTTATTGGGGAGGTCTTCCCTAACAAACCTGGCATTGTGGAAAGTCACAAACGTGTATGAGTGACTCCTTTGAGGCATACTCCCTCGCTCACGACACCCTCTCTGTACCTTCACTCATGCTTTTTCCTCTCCCAGAAATAGCCTCCATTCTCCATCATCTCTAGTCCAAATCTTACATCTCCCCCTGCACCCAACTCAGGGGCTAGTCCACAGTGCGCTTCTCTCCTTCCCCAGCGGAAGGTGACATCTCCCTTGCAGAAACTTTCCACCATGCCTCTCACTTGGAACCTCTTACTTTCTGAGCTTATGTTCAGTCTCCTTGGGGTCATGCTTTGATGCTCCTTGAGGCAGGGTCCATATTGGATTCCTCCTCGGAGACCCAGACTAGCCTAGCACATCAGTGAGAGCTCCACAAAGGTTGAACGGGAGGATGGAACCTGAATCTAGGACTCCTGGGTCCTCTTTCCAAATCTGACTCTGCCCTGCAAAATACACGAGTAATGCAAAGCCAACTACATCCATTAAATACTTTTATCCATAGCCTGAAACCATGACAATGAAAAGCTGAGCCACATTTCCTTTAACTTTGTCTGAATGTTACAGCTTTATCTTGTGGGACATTGCTTCCTGCCAGTGTATTGGTAGTTCCTCTAGGACAGTGGTCGGCAAACTCATTAGTCAATAGAGCCAAATATAAACAGTACAACGATTGAAATCTCTTTTTTAAACTTAAATTTCTTCTAATGCCACTTCTTCAAAATAGATTTGCCCAGGCCGTGGTATTTTGTGGAAGAGCCACACTCAAGGGGCCAAAGAGCCACATGTGGCTCGCGAGCCGCAGTTTGCCGACCACGGCTCTAGGACAATGTGCTCCGCCTGGAGATGGAGGAAAGGGGACCGTGGGTGTTCCTCTGCCTACCAGGCTGCCCAAGCTGAAGTCCAAATAACACACGTGTGTGCAAGTGAGTGCATGTGTGTGACATGTGCAATGAGGTGGGTGTGGACATGGGCAAGGGTCATGACCTCACCAGCTCAATCCTCTACTTTAGAAAATTACTGGTTTGGGCTCATTCACAAGAGAGGATGAGAGACACAGAAGGAGAGAGAGAGAGATCTATTCCCAAGCAGTAATCATGTTACTGAAAACCACCAGCAGTCATCGTGTTTATCTTTCTCATTTATGCAAACCCCAAACAGCCCTCTGCAGCAAATCACATTTCAGCAGGGCAGATTATTCTGTCTGTAGCCTAAACTTCTCACTGCCTCTCTCTCAGGAGCAGCCTCTCTAGGTAAATATAAATCTCATCCTAATAGCAATGTTTGGAGAAGTAATGTTATTTGCTCTGATTTAGAGAAAACACAACATGGGCTCTGGCAAAGCTGATCTTTTTCTTTAGAAATTAATCAAAGGCACATAATGCAGAGGCAGCCCGAACGCTCCTCTGGCAGAGTGGAGCACTGGTGTGTGTGTGTGTGCAGGGGTTGAGGGGTGGCTTTGATGAATTATCCCAACCTTCTATCGCCTCCTCTGGACAGATGGACTGGGCTCCCTTTTATTTCTTTCCTGTCATTCTCGTGGTTTCTGGAGACCAGTTCATGAGATTTATACAGAGTTGAGAGAGATCAAATGGCTGTTTTTCACTGCACAAGCGAGAATCTGCAAGTTTGACCCCAAGGGAATATGAAAACTCAATCTAGTATTGAACTCCTCTGCCTTTGGAGGGAATTGAGCATCTGAGAGTGTGGTCCCTAGCAGGCACTTACCTCCTGGGGTGGGGCCAGGGAGCGGGGGGTGGCCACAGCCCTGGGGGAGAAGTGGGGAACACAGTTACTGCCTTTCTGTGCCCATCCCACCTCTAGTCCCTGAGCACAGGGAGACAGGATTGGTAATAAAGATTTTTTTTTAATGACAGAGCAGCCCAGCACCTGGGTCAGTAAGTAAAGCACAGGCTCCGGAGTTTGACTCGCTAAATTCAAATCCCAACGGTTACAAGGTGAGTGAACTTAGACTCATTGCTTCCCATGCCTCAGTTTCCTCATTTATAAACTGATCTGATAGGATTGCTGTGAGGATTAAATGGGTGAATACATACAAAGAATTTAGAACAGCATCTGGAGCTGTGAGCAGGACTTGTTAACTATCATATTCTTATTAGTGGTGGTGGTAATTCAAACCTCTTGCTGGCCCACGTTCCTATGAAACCACACTACAGGGGTGCAGGGGAGCATCAGATGTGAAGGTCTGCCAACCTCAGAGGTTACAAAAAAGCTGCAAAGAGCTCAGGATAAGAAGGTAGTCCACCCACTCCTTTGTGGTCTAGGATCTCTCTGGATCCAGGCCAATGATATGCTGAAGCAATCTGTTTTTCTGGGGTTGGTTATATACAGTCAGCCTTTATGGTCAGAAAATGGCTATTTTCTGTCTTCCAGAACAGAAGGGGTCTTCTAACTACATTTAGGATTGGAACGAGCAGAAGATGAAGAATTGGGTCCAAACTGAGAATCAATGGGCCATGTGATTTGCACCAGCCGCTTCACCTCTGTGAGCCTCAGTTTCCCCATCTGTACAATAAGAAGGTGGCATCAATGACCTCTAAAGAATCACCCAGAGTCAACAGTCCATTCGCCTCTCTGGTCCTATAGGTAGGCTTGGTGTGGCAACAGGACTTGAGGGGATACCTGGGGGGTCAGACCAGGCCCAGACCTCAGGTTGCGGAGATGAGCAAAGAGTCAATGACTTTTTTGGTTGCTGGCATCACAGTAGTTTCTTTTGTGTCTCAGAGGAGACCACACAAGTCTCCCATCTGATCATTACTATGAGGCCCTCATAGGGAGACTGGTAACTAAGAGCCAGCACAGGGAAGGAACTGGCTTCTATGACTCAGCCAAGTTCCCTCCAGAGGGCTGGTGGTCCTCAAACTTCTTCATCACATGACCTTCTCCTGGAGGGCCTGGGCACATGATGCAGGCCTTGCCACCCCCAACAGTCTCTGACTTTGTACTTGGTCTCCTTAACCTGTGGCTCTTGCCAGTCCAGGGACTGGTGACCCTCCTGAGAGAGCAGAGGCTAGCCCAGCCTCCCCTGGGTTTCCATTCCCTGAAGCCACTGGCTTCTCCCCCGACAGAAGGTGCAGAGCAGGGTTTGAGAAACTCTGTGTTTTGACACAGCAGGAACACTACTGTCTAGAGAAGGTGAAGAGGAGAGTCTGCTCTCAGCTCTCAGAGGATGGATCATTCAATAAATCCTCAAATGGATCGAGTACTAACAGCAGACTAATAACAAGAGAGTAATCTCTGCACACTCGTACAAGATATTGCAGGAGTAGCTTTACACTTTTTGTCTCATTCATATTTACAGTATCCTTATGAAGGAGTACAGTACACATTTATAACTGGAGAAACGGAGTCTCGAAAAGCTTTAAGAATACACTGCTAAGTGGCATCACCAGGGCTTGACCCAGAAATACTATGAGTAGGGTAGGAGATATGAAGGAGCAGAAGGCTTGGCATCTGGCTCTAGCATGTACATCCTGCTGGGCTCTGCCTGGCTTTGTCCTGTGCTACCATTCTATGTTTTAATGCCTGGGATAGATAAGATAATATACTATGCAGATCATGAAATAGGAGAGCCAGCTCACTGTGGCCTAGGGAAGTGAGGAAAGCGGAATGCGCTTCCCACCAGGCTTTGCAGGACAGAGAGGGATGCTCTAAGCAAGGAGAAACCAGGGCAGATGAGGAAAATAGCAGTAGCAAAGGCCACCCCACTGTGCATTTAAGATGCTATTTCCTTCTAGTTAGCCTGGGCTAACAATGCTGATTTGACTCATGGAAAAGGAACTAGGAAGCAAATGCAAGGGTATTCCCTCTCCTTCAGAGCTGCAGCTGGCCTGGGGAACAGGGCTGTCTGTGTAGGAATGTGTTCCAGGAAAGAGGATTAAGAAAAGGTTTTAAGGATATGCAGTAAGGCTCACATTAAAGCCAAGTTGAATGTCCCTAAGAGACAGCTCCTTAAATATTTTCAGCAAATGTCAGTAGTGGTAGAAAATATAAAGACACTTTCCCAGTATGTTTACTTGGATTTTAAAAAATCAGGCCATGCTTGTATATTCCATGAAATATATCCATGTTTGTTTCAATGCACTTATTAATTTCACAAATATTTGCGATCTCCCGTTTTGTGTTGGGAACTGTTCTGGACACTGGGAGTTGGGTGGGTAGCAGTAAACATAATTAATAAAGCTCCTGTCCTCATGAAGTTGCATTCCAGAGTTTCTTCCCACATTTTGGTAGGAAGTGGTAGTTCCTCGGAGTGTGCGGCATGCACCCTGGAGTCCCTGTACCCTCAATACCTTGCCCATGGGGGTTCCCTAGGGTATGTGTGCCCACATTTGAGGAGCAGTGTTCTCAGGAGAAACTGACAAGCCAGGACCAGGAAGGGCCTCCCTACTTTAGGGATTGTTCTGCCAAATGGGGATGGATCTTACAAGTTGCATGTCAATAGCAGAGTCTAACTCTTTCCTTTCCCATGATCAACAGCCCTTAGGAAGAACCAGAATGCTGCTCCCAGGATCCTCATTGTTTCCATATTCTGCCTCTTATCAGTCAGGATGCTCTGGCTGCCAATAATAGAAAATCCAGCCCCAAATGACTTGAACAGTGAGTACCACGTTCATTATCTCACCTAAGAAGGAATGTGTGATGGGGTGGTTCCAAGGTGATTGAGTCAGTGTACAAGCAGTATCATGACCCACATCTGTTCCCCATTTCTTCTCTGCCACACTTAGCATGCTGGCTTGCCTGCTAGGCCAGCTCCTTCATGGCCCGAACAAAGCTACTGCGTGTTCACCTGTCCCATGCAAGTGTCAGGAGAGAGCATGGCTTGTTTCCTCTATGTACCTTTTGTTTGGTTGGGTTTTTTAGAGTGAGGAACCTTACCCAGAAGTCCCCTCACATCTCAGCCAGAACCAAGCACATAATTTCTCTTAAACCAGACCCTGGCCACATGAGCAGGATTGCCATCATTGGCTGGTATGTTTCTCTATGCTGGAAGAGGAATCTTGGATTGAATAGGGGACTATAAGCAGGGAAGAAAGGAACATATGGTACCATGGCTTTCTCCCTTACGTTGAATTCCAAGTACCTGATACTATATAAAGTAGTATCCCATGTACTCACTGCTGCCTACGTGACAAACACTGTCCTTGGCACTGTAACAGACATTGGTTCCACTTGGCTTCAGCCCTGGGTGTTCATCAAAACCTTCTTGTAATCTGAAATTATCTTGTCCACTTATTTATAATTTTACCTCAGTAGTTAGAATGCAAGCTGTCCGAGGGCAGCACTCATGTTCTGCTTGTTCATTGTTCCAACATCTAGCACAACACAAGTCAGACAATTGGTACTTAATGAATGTTTTCCAAGAACTTAATAAATGAATTCCTGACAAAGTGGAAGATTCCCCTGATCCTTCTATAGCCATTCTTCTTATATTGCATGCGGAGAAATGGACTAATAGAGGTTAGGTAACTTGCTCAAGGTGACTTAAGCAGCCTGTGGCACAATCAAACTTTAAGCCTAGTCTGTCTGCTTCCAAGTCCTTGCTCTGTCCCCAGGCCTGTAACCCTGTCCATGTGTGAAAACAGCCTTTGACTTAATGAGTCACCTTCCTTGGGCAACTGCAAACCCTTGAAACCCTAATTGCAGCCATGTTCTCTGTCAGCTTTGCTCCTGCCCTTCTCTGGGTCTAGCATCTCCTCTACCCCTCTGTATAGAGCCTCTCCCTGCATATACACATCCATGACCAGAGTTCAGTCACACTCCCCTCCCACTCAGAAGTCATCATTCTCTAGTTTCTGCCTCCATTGTTCCATCCTCTACCTCTAGCTTAACTGTTCCACACACCCAGGCCTGATCCCTCCAGGGAAAATATAAATCCTCAAGGTTTGGGAATACCCATCACCATGGGAGGCAACACAGAGCTATGGTTAAATCCTCAGATTCTAGGGCCAGACTATCTGTGTGCGAATTTCATCCCCTCAACTTAAAGATTGTGAAAACTTGGGGAAATTTCTTCACTTCTTTGGACCTCAGTTTCCTGATCTGCAAAATGGGGATAAATGATGGTATGTATAGCATAGGATTGTTGTGAATATTGAGTTAATATGTGTGAAACACTTAATGCAACTGTATAGTAAGAGCTATGATTACTTTTCATTTTCCTTCTTTCTCTAACAGTAGTGAGGCACCTAGAAGATATTTTCAAAATTACTGTCAACATGAATCCACTAATTCTCTGGCTACTTACTCAGTACATGGTATATCTCTCCCACTAGATAGCAAATTCCAAGGACAGCCACTGCTTGTATTTCCCCCTTCCTCTATACCCTTTCAATGTCTATCCTAGTAGGAGAACTTGACAAGTACTTAATAAATCCTTTTGGAAATTAAAAAATCAAGAAGGCTTTGGGGGAAAATCTTCATTTGAATTTCTTTTCTGCCTTTTCTCTCCCCTTTAACTGCACATCTCTTCTTTCTACCTGAAATCAGATTAAGCCCTACTGAGCTTAAACCAATAGTGTTTCAAACCGTTTTCTGAATGCACATGAATTGACTGTAATATTTTTGTTTCATGGCTACTGTCAGTTGGTCAGGCAGGTGACTGAGATACAGATTTTAATCACTTCCCAAATATGGTGTTGGTTTACAAAATGTCAGCCCTGCACTGCCTGGAGAGTCAGTTAGGATGACATTGCTGCCAAGGGAGAGGGCCCCAAGAAACCTTAATTGGCCTTCAGCTGATTTCAGAAACCAGACCTTCCTGATAATTTACTGCAAAACGCATACAATTCTCTAAAATAAGGAGATCAGTCACAGGACACTGCAGTGGGAACATGGATGATGGCTCAAGGCCAGTAGCTTAGTCTACTGAGAATCCGCCTCAAAT
This sequence comes from Cnephaeus nilssonii, assembly GCF_951640355.1. Taxonomy (NCBI): domain Eukaryota; kingdom Metazoa; phylum Chordata; class Mammalia; order Chiroptera; family Vespertilionidae; genus Cnephaeus; species Cnephaeus nilssonii. The sequence goes on along the minus strand of NC_137087.1, from coordinate 51,280,578 downwards.
TCATTCTACAAGATCTGTTCCAGTAGATGGGATTTCAGAAAGTAAATTTGTGATTGCACCACAGATTCCTTAAGGACGGTGGGGCAAGACCCCACCTCCAATGTACTTGTCTTTGGGAATGTACTTAGTCCTAATTTATCAGGACTTGACTTTTAAAGGCCATGGGAAGAGGTGCTCTCAACAGCTGCCCTTATATCCACACTCAAGTGAGCCCAGAAAAAAACATTGGTGAAGTGGGAAACAGGAGGGCTGATTCACTTTGGGCAGGAAACTGTGTGCCCAAAAAGGTGAGTCTGGAATCAAAATTAAAAACATGAGGACATTGCAGCTGAGGCCATCCCAGGGGCACCTGGGCTCACACTCATACAGTAGACCTCATTAACTTGAAACAGGAATGGCAAAAGGCTTTCATTTTACATGACATTCCTGATAAATTAGAGTGGCTGTTGAGAACACTGTGTTCAGAAGGATTCTCCAGCTGCATTTCAGCTTAGCAAGGAAGAAAGCTGGGATCATTCAGCAATGTCTGCTGTGGCAGAGATCGAGGAAGTGGCACCCATGTACCAAGTGCTTGCCATCCTCGACTTGGTATGATGGGGGCAGGGTGGATTCTTCTTTGAAATGTTGAAATATCTATAAAGCTCTGTTGCATTATCATTTTCAATTACTGTTTCCCACACAAACAGCAACATGAATCATAAATATGAATACCCAAATTAGAGCACTTATTTCCAAGTTTCTAATTAGCAGGCTCTCCTATTCCATGTTTCTTTATCATGAGAGCCCCTTTGGCAGGTTTGGCAGTGAGAGGAACAGGTCTTTCCTGAGAAGCTGTCTGATAATAGAGGAGAGAAATCTAAATCCAGAGTCACTCATGGCAAGCTCCTCCCTGAGTAAGACCACCTTGAAGCAAACCCTATCACCAACCCCCTATTTCCATAAGTGGGTTCAGACAGGCCTTAAAAAGAGAGATCTGGTTATCAAATGCCTTCTCATAGCCAAGGGCATTCATTACATTGATGGCTTTTACACTGAAATAATATTTCTAACAGGTCATTGGTTATTAGTTAGGCATTCCTTTAAGGCAATGAACAGTATGTACTTCTGAGAGGAATGCATCCTGTTTTGAACACAAAAGACAGATGCTTATATAAATGATTGATTGCCTGTATTAGCAGGTAATCATTAAAATCAATCAATAAATAAAAATAGAGATCTGGCTTATTCTCACCATTCACTAGGAGAATCAGCTGGGGAATAACTCTCCTATTTCCTGGAGCTTAGATCTGTGTCATTGGTGCAGAATAGTAGGAGGGAACCCAAGGACAAGTACAGAGGGAAAGATCACATTACCAAAGGCTCCCTGCTGATGCTGCCCCCATGTCAACTCTGACAGCCATTTGGCAAATCCTCCCCTGCAGTACCGTTCCCAATGACAGCTTGAGAGGGGGCTGGGGAAATTCTCCCTTTCTGGAGAGCAGCCGTCGACACATCAAGAGACAAATTCTTTGCACGGTTTGTGGGGCTCTGCAGTCTAATGGAAAGGGCACCAATGATTCAAGAGACGGGGAGGTTTCCCTGCACATCTGAGCCTGGAGTGCCAGAGACTGACAGTAACTGTGGAATAAAGACGGTGCAGAGATTTCTAAAGACATTTCACTCTTTTCAAAGGCCGGCCCTGAAGAGTTTCAGTGGAAGTCTTAGATGTAAGGCATGTAAAATGGGTTTTCTGAGAAACAGCTGCCAGCATTTCACAACTGGCTGATCAGCTCCCCTTGCTAACTGATGAAAGCAAGAAGACCTCTTCAGTATCACCAAGAAAGACATTTGGAAAAATTCAACAGAGTCAGATTAAACACTGGCTTGGAAAAGTCATTGTCCTCCTCTCTCCTTCTCTGTTTTTTAACAAACTTCTTGATGAAAATCTGAATAGTTTTTCGATTTCACCTTCTCATGAAGTAGAAATTCTCAAATGAAAAAGGGGGAAGTGGACTACAGTCTTACAGGAAATTAATTTAAATTCAATTAAGTTATATAAATACATTGGGTTGCTTTGGTATTATAATTAATTCTCAGTTTGTCCCTGAAGACTGTATCCCAGAATGTGTCATGTGAAATTGTTCTAATCTTGCTGGCAGCCTGGTTTCAATGCTACCAGCAGATTGATGAAAAGCTCTTTGAGGACAGAGGCAAGGCTCCATTGTATGAACATGTTTTTATTTGATAAATATTTATAGAGAATCCACAGTGGTTGTTTACTAGCATTCCCTTGGTGCCCAAAAGTAAATAAAATAGATTAATGCCTACCTTTATGGATCTTATATCTATCTAGAAAAGACATATTATAAACAACTAAGCCAATCAATAAACAAGATCCTTTCAGGTGGTAACAAAGTCTATAATGCACTATAGAGAAATAAAACAGCAATGAAATAAAAAGTGATGAGAGGAGAAGACTTCCAAGAGCTGAAGACTAAATGATAAGGAGTCAGCCATCATTCCTAACAAGTATGTGATGTTGGCATGTTCCCAGAGCAGAAGGCAGACCAGCATACTAACTCGAACCTGGTAAATGAGCGAGAAAGCTATAAGAGGAGACTGATGGAGTGGGAAGGGGCTAGATCATGGTATAGATTCTGGGTTTGATTCCTTTGGAAAGGTTTAATGAGAGAATGACATGATCTGATAAAATATCACTCTGGCTTCTATCTGAAAAATGGACTGTAGAGGTTAAAAATAGATGCAATCTCATGTGTATGTAAGTAAGTGAATATTCTCATTCTAAATCTGGGGTGGGGATAGGTGAGGGAGTATTGAGCAAGAGTGAACAGGCAAGAAATGAGCAGGTTGTATTAATTGGGTATAAGAAAAGCTGCTATGACCAAAAGATCTCACAATACCTTAGCTCAAAGAAAATATAATTGATCTCTCTTTCCTATAGGTCCAGAGTTGAGCATCCCAGGGGTTGTAGGATAGCCCTTGCCCTACCAAGTTGTCAAGAACACAAGCCATGGAATTGACTCAGCTGTGCCCAACCTGTAGCTTTCATCTCTGGCTCCCAAGCAAATGCTCTGGTTCTGCCATTTCCCAACCATAAAGAAGGACAAGGGGAGAACTCCAGGAAGTATTATGCTAGTCAGTGTTTAATAACTGGCTCTCTTGGGGGCAAAGACCTGATTTGTAGCATTTGCTGATTTCCATGGTATAAATACTTCTACCATGACTGATTTCAAACTACCAGCTTCACCTCGCTGAATTCAGAGTTAGAAAGAGATGCATACAATGAAGCAACTCCAGCTCCAGAGCAAAGCTTCTCTAAATGAATCCATGTAGGATTGTGACAAGATATAGTGTACCCATGAACACTAAACTATAGGGTTTTGAAGAAGCCACACATTGATTAGTATGAAAGGACCCCAAAATTTACTAAAATTCACAGGAAAGGAAATTTTAAAATGATAGGAGTAAAATAGAGGGGATTTTTATAGCAGTAAAAACTATTCTGGATGATACTGTAATGGTGGATACAAGTCATTATACATTTTTCAAAAATTCATAGAATTTATAACACAGTGTAAGTTATGGACTTTAGTTAATAATAATAATCTATCAATATTGGCTTACTAATTGTAAGAAATGTACCACACTAATGTATATGTTGATAATAGGGGAAGTTGGGAGAAAGGGTTTGAGGGAGTATATTAGAATTCTGTATTTTCTGCTCAATTTCTCTATAAACCTAAAATTGCTCCAAAAATCTATTAATTAAAAATTATAGAAATGGCATTTCTACGGGTATGTATATAAATGTGAATGGTAAGTGTTTGCTTGTGTGTGCATGGTGGGGGAGGGGACCTCTTAGATCTGATGGCAAGAGACCTAACTAAATCACTCCCCCACCCCGGTACCCCAGGCCTGGCAGGATAAGAGCAGTCCAATGGAGAAAATGACCATCTTTCTTCAGTCACCATGCAACCCTCTTCCACAAGGTCACTAATTTGTATCTTATTAAAGTGGGCCTGCCTGACACTGCACTTTCATTGACTGGAGACATTCCAATCAGAAGAATTGTAAATCAGGAGTCCTTCCTGTCTTTTACCCTTTGCTCACAATTCTTTCTGTAGTCGTATTGGAAATAGCCATCATGTGTATTCTATTGGGTCCAAGGGGAAACACTATCTGCTTCTCCTATCCTTGCCCCAAAAATAAATAACTGTGAAGGATAATTTACCATGTCTCAAAATGTCCAATTTCCTTTCTGTTGTATTATGGTAGGCTGAATGATGGTCCCCAAAGATGACTGACTATGCCCTGATCCCCAGAACCTGTGAATATGTTCCGAATATGGCAAAAAGGATTTTGCAGAGGTGATTAAGTTAAGGGATTTGAAAGATTATCCTGGATTATCTAGATGGACTCAATGTGATCACAAGGAACCTCACAAAACAGAAAACAGTGTAACAAGGGAAGTAGAGGGACAAAGAGAGACTGGAAGACATTATGCTGTTGGCTTTGAAGGTGGAGGATGGGCCAGGAGCCAAGGAATATAGATGGCCTCTAAAAGCTAGAGAAGGCAAGGAAACTGATTCTTCCATAAAGCACCCAGAAGGAATGCAGCCCTGCTGATCCATTTTAGGACTCTTGATTTCCAGAACTGTAAGAATATAAATTTGTGTGTTTTTTAAGCCACTAAGTTTGTGATAATTTGTGACAAATTGGAAACTAATACATATACCTTCTACCTAGGAATGTTGTTATTTCTCTACCATCAAACTACTCAGGTGTCTTTTTTTCTGCTTATCTTTTTCTTCTATTTTAGTTCCTGTCTTAAATCTATGGTTTCTGGGCTGGGCCCAAGCAGAACCCTCACTACTATCTTGCCTCTCTAGTCTTAGATTGGCACAATTAGTGGCTGGCAGATGAGGACACTCAATAAGCATTTGTTGAATTAATTAAAAGATTTTGTTTTCCAAATTTATTCTATGTTTAAAAGGATGTTGTGGAGATTTTTGTGTTTTAGTATTTTGGTTTTAGTCATGATGTTTGCTTTAATCTACCCTCTCTCCCATAAGAAACCACCCATCCACAAGGTGGCTTCTAGCTGTAAGTACACATGGCTTCATTTTCTTGATTTTGACCTAGCCCTATAGTCTGAGCTCTTTATGAAGTTCCAGTTCCCAGGACTTCCTGATGGCAAATGAACATCTCAACTGCTTTTTATGTGGGACACCAATCTAAACTAGAATCAGATGGGAAGTTCCAGAGAGCCTCCGAATGTACACTTCTGGGTGGGGGTCAAAAATATACAGTGGCTGTATATAAGATAGCACAACAGCATATGAAACTGAGGAAGGGCTCCTGGGAGCTGTAGGGGCCTTTTGGGTTCATAAAGAGGAGAACTGCTCCCAAGTCATAGATTATACCGCTGACCCAGGAATCCATCTCAGATATGCAATGTCCTAGGTCATAAGGAGACCAGGCAACAAATTAGAAGCAGATAAGAGCCTACAATCAAAACAATTCAAAGGATGTTTCCTTCTGAGAACGGGTCATGAAGTCTAAGAATATACAAAATGCATTTCAGAGGAACTTAGAGACCAATAGCTCAACTCTGTGTAGAGCCATGCAAATGACTTTTCTCAGACCTCAGTCTTCTAAGGACCACATAAACAGCAAATGGCTGGGTCAAGTCTTGGCAGCATGAGTACAACAAGGAGGGAACATTTGTTGTTCACTCAGAATGGGTCACAATGCAATGAGATGATGAAAGATCACATCAACTTGCTAGATTTTAATATGTAGTCATTTCACTTTTGTGTTTTTGTTTTTTTTTGGGGGGGGTTCCTTTACAAAATAATTGAATCCATTCAAACACAAACACAAACACACACACACACACACACACACACACACACACCAGACACTACTGGGAAGAGTGCTGCTCCACTAAGGTGACAATGGATGTAGTAAAAATCAGCACTTCTCATCCTCATCCCTCTTTGATTCCTCTTCATGAATCTGGGAACTGTCAAGTGTCAAATATTTCCAGTTACATAAGCCCTGAGAGATGGAGATTTTATTTCTCAGAGATAACACAGGACAGAAGACTTCAGAGAAGGCACCATTTAAATGTCCTAAGTGGATATGCCTCTCCATGGGAGCAGAGAAGAAGGAAGACACCAATTAAACTGAACCCTCAGGCGTAGACATCTCATTACTGGCATATGTCGAGTGGAAGCTGCTCAGGACCACCTCCACTGTGCTAGACCTCAGCTTGAGCGATTGCTCAACCTCTTAGGACAACCCCAAGGCGAATGACAGAACATTATTTCAGTCATTCCAAATGAGACCCCACCACCAGTAACCAACATTTGGCATTTCAGTAGGAGTTCATTTCAGACTGGTTCCCCACAGTCATAAGCAGAAAAATTTATACCATCTTAAAATCTTATGCATCTCTAAGGAGGACTGGCAGAGTCCATTTGATATGAAGAAAAGCACTGTGGCTTTGTACTTCTGTTATGTTCTATTACAGACAAGCCTCCTACAATGGCAATCTCATGGTGCCCAGTTCCAATCTTAAACTACAACCCATGAAATGACTGAAAGTTTCTTGGAAAAAAAAAAAACTACAGCTAGTTAAAAACCATATGGAAAAAGTTTGATCTCACTTGTAATAAAAAATGTTTACGTTTACATAACAATGAGATTCTACCCTTGTCTATAAGATTTGAGAAAATATAAACATCAGGTTTGGCAAAGTTGGGATGTAATAAATATCCCCACAGTGTGCTAGTGAGAATGTGAATTGGTTTGACTATTTTAGACAGTAAACCAATCATCTGTATAAAAAACCTTAAAACGAACCCTTTGAGGGAATCTACTGTATTGCAGAACATAGTTGCCAATGATACATCTAATAAGGGGTTAATTTCCAAATAAAGTACTCATACAATGCAACAAAAGGAAGACAAACAATCCAATTAAAAGTGGGCAGAGGACCTAAATAGTCACTTCTCCAAAGAGGACATACAAATGGCAAAGAAGCACATGAACATCACTAATTGTCAAAAAGATGCAAATTATACCGACAATGAGGTACTACCTCACAACTGCCAGAATGACTACCATTAATAAATCAACAAGCAACAAGTGCTGGCAACGATATGGAGAAAAAGGAACCCTAGTACACTGCTGGTGAGAATGCAGACTGGTGCAGCCATTATGTAAAACAGTATGGAGTTTCCTCAAAAAATTAAATATGAAACTGCCATTTGACTCAGTGATTCCACTTCTAGAAATATATCCTAAGAAACCCGAAACACCAATCAGAAAGAATGTATGCACCCCTATGTTCATAGCAGTGCAATTTACAATAGCTAAGATCTGGAAACAGCCCAAGTGCCCATCAGTGGTATATTTACACAATGGAAAGCTGTGGTACATTTACACAATGGAATACTATGCAGCTATAAAAAAGAAATATCTCTTACCCTTTGAGACAGCATGAAGGGACCTGGAGAGTATTATATTAAGCAAAATAAGCCCATCAGAGAAAGACAAATATCACATGATCTCACTTATATGTGGACTCTAATGAACAAAATAAACTAACAAACAAAATAGATTCAGAGACATACAACAGACTGACGATTCTCAGAGGGAAGATGTGTGTGGGAGGGGGGAGTGGGAAGAGACTAACCAAAGAACTTAGATGCATATATGCGTAACCCATGGACACAGACAATAGTGCTATGAAGGCCTGGGAAGGGGGCAGGAGTGGGGAAGAGGGAGTAAATGGGGCGGGGGAGGACATCTGTAATACTTTCAACAATAAAGATATTTTTTTAAAAAAAGAACCCTTTGAACTAGTCATACTACTTCCAAGTATTTAAGGGCAGTTACCCAACACTTAATGCACAAAAATCTTCAATGCAGTATAATCAACAGCGGCAAAAAAATAAAATAAAATGAAACTTTCTAAATAGCCCCTATATAACTATGATACACCTTTGTGATGGAATATTATTCAGCTCTTAAAAATGATATAGAAACAATATCTTAAAACATTGTAAAATGCAAATATCATCATATTAAACTTAAAGAAAAAAAATAAAATTGTATATACAGAATCCTGACAACTTCTGGGGGAAAAGCCTTATAATAATGTCAACACATCAAGATGCAACTGAGGAGCAAATTTGTGGAAGATGTCTTTGTTCTTATTATCTTGCGTTGAAATTTTCACAATAAGCACATACTATTTTTATAATTAGGAAAAAGTAAACTATGCTTTCAAATATAAGTTAAAATAAAATTGCACGGAAAACATAGCCCACTTATACCCCTACTTTGAGGAACATAAACTGGAAGAAAACTCACATCACTTTATATTTTAATCCATATGCAAATAAAGCCCTAGTTTTTATATGCAGATAATTCATGAATATGGAGAGTCTGGCAGCTGAAACTGGCACTTTGATGTATGCCAGGGCATGCAGAGCTATTAGAAAGAGGATTTGTGATACTCCTGTTGACACAACCCAGAGAACCTTACCTATTCCAGGCCTCAACTTCACAAAAATATCGTAGAAAGACAAACAGCATGGGATAACTTAGCAATTAAGGGAATGCAGTAAACAGATAGAGGATGGGTGCATTTATCTTTGTTCCCAAAGTCTACATAGATTTCTTTGGAGGGTAAGAGAATAATATTTGCCTTGAGAAACACTGAGGTGCAGGAGATGTCTCTCTTGCCATTTTGGAAAGGTTAGAGCAATGAAACTCTACAACGAAATGCTTTGGAATCCCACGGGACAATCTGTGTCCCCATGGAATGGTCCTCTGCAGTGCTGCTGAGATGAGACCCCATTGGCACAGGGATTTTGTTCGTGTCCAACACCAGTTTTCCCCACAGCAGGTCCAGAAACACTCACTTTACTTTTGTTTTCAGGAGGCAGTTTTGACTTCTCTCCGAGGACTCTGCCCCATTGAATCTACTCTGACTTGGGACTTTGGATAATACGTTTTGCCATAAAATATAAAGAGCAACAGAAGAGAAGATATTTTTAGGACGTTGCTAAAGAAAACAATTGTTATAAAGATGGCATTTTGTGCTCGGCAGTGTGGTTCAGTGGTTGAGTTGACCCATGAACCAGGAAGTCATGGGTCAATTCCAGGTCAGTCCACATGCCCAGGTTGCAGGAGGTAGCTGATCGATGATTCTCTCTCAGCATTGATGTTTCCATCTCTCTCCCTCTCCCTTCCTCTCTCTGAAATTATATATTTTTTAAAAAGTTGCTAGGTCTGCATGCGTCCAAATGAATACATTTTAAAAGATGGCATTTGTTTTAAAGGCCCAGTAAACAAGGAATATTTTGAATGACACTGGGATTGGAGCAGCAGAACTGAGTTTCAGCACTAAATTTGCACACACCTTGAGTTTGGCAGAGCAACCACGGCTTCCATCAGAGTCTCAAAGAGACCCATAATCCAAAAGTCAATTAAAAGCCACTTCTTTACGCAGATCCAGGATGTGTCCGCAGGAGGGGCTTGATGGCAGCACGCTAGTTGGCAAACGGTTGTTGCGAAGCTGCCTTTGCACAGCGAGCACATTCATTTTTCCCACAGCGTGTGATTCGGATCAATAGGAATGGAAACATTTTCTAAAGATGCTTTCCATCAGACTAAGAAAATGCTATTTGTCTCTGTCTTTGCTGTTATTTTTCTCACCGATAGGATTATTGCTATTGAGGGTGACTTTGGAGATGGAGGGGCCAAGGTCACCTCTTGGCTTCATCATTGGCTCTCGAAGGTCTAAAAGTGCTCCATAACCTCCCTTTGTGATTTTTTTAAGGTATAGAGAAAATCCAGAGAATGAGGTACTGCTCCACAGAAGGCAAGCCCAGGAAACCAAAGGAGCATGAGGGGACAGAGGCATGATTCCACTGAGGCCAAAGAACCAGGTTGATGGGCACCTCAACTGAATCTGGGCCATTTCAATGCTGTCTCCTTAAAAAAATTGCTTTTTACCTCTTCACCCTGTCTCAATTTCATTTTTTTAAAATTAACTGCAGTAACTTTATCAGCCAACTCTATTGGGGAGGAAGGGAGGAAGTAAGAACAAGGCATTGATGAATAAAAAGGATGGCAATAAACTTTGCCAGAGAGAAAAGCTTGATTAAATTCACATAATCATGATGTTTTAAATAATGACAGTCTCCACTCAGGCTTGGATGTCAACTCTCCTGGAGGTGTTAACATCATTATTTCACAGGAATACACACAAAGGCAAAGGAATATTATTTCCAAAGCTCTGTTGGGTGATGTGGAAATCAGCATTAACTGAGCTGTTGGTCCCTCATTAAATAAGAGATCTTGTTTCCTCTCGGCTTCCACGGAGAACTGTATTAATTCAGAAAACTTAGTTGGGGAAGAGCAATCCTTTCCTAGAAAGCATAAATATGACAAAGACTGTGTTGAAAGTCCTCATGAACCATTGTTCAGCCATAATGACCTCCGGAGGGAGTTTCACATGGTGTCATGACATGACAAACACATGGAAATTTGGAATGGCTATTCAGGATGGCCATTAGGATAATTAAAAGTTGGTCACTTCCCAGTGGCCACCATGGAAATAAAATCTCCACCACAGCTATCAGGAATGCAGTGAAACATAACACTGGAAAGAATTTCAATGTCCAATGCTAGAAAAATGGTAGCAAATTATGGTATGTCTATAAAGTATTTATGATGCTGTCAGTGAAAATTATGCTCACAAGGCACATGTAGGGATATGAGAATAAAGCTTGTTATATGTTAAATGAATAAATCAGGATTAAAATATATATATAAAGCATGATCACAGATGTTATTAAAATATAATAATCTCTCTAATGAAGATAACCACTAGTAACATTGTTATATCTAGCCTCTTTCTATATAAGTGACTTTTATTTTCTTCTTTTCAATTCTGTGTTTAAAAAGATAAATAACTTAAAAATAAATACCATGGTGTTCTTTCCGATCAAAAGGGAACTTGTAAATATCTAGAAATAAAGAGTTCTTTCTAAAATTAGGAGGACTTTTTTTTTTTTCCTCCAAGATGCTAAACTCAAGGGAAGAGATATTGGGTCTATTGCTGGCAGGAACTTAAACTAGTTGAAAGCTTCCTCTCCCTGTTTCTCCCCCAGCTGCTCTGAGTCCCAAGACAGAATACAGCAGAGCACAACAACTCTTGGCCTGTTCCTAGCCAGTGAATTTTGGCACACTTTTGGGGACCCAGAATTCCCTAACTCATGACCTTCTAATGGGCCCTGAGGTGGAAAGCGATCTGTTGCTGGTACTTAGAAGCTAGTCTGAAGCTTACGGATCTGTGAATGAAAATAGTTTCAGAAGCAGGATTCCATGTCCACCATCGCCACTGAGCCTTGGCTTCGAGTATCCTTCTGCTGGGAGCACATTCTCCAACCCAGATACAGCAGAAAAGGCTCAGGCTGAATCCTGGTAGAGTCCTAGTTCTCCCTGTTACCAGTTGTGTGGCTTTGGGTAGATGACTCAACCTCTCTGATCTCAATGTCCTTGCTTATAAAATAATTGCTACTCCTAGAGAGCATCGTTGCAAGGATTAAAGGAGACCACGTATATAGAGACTGTGGCCTGGGGCATTGGTGCACTTTGGCAGCAGCCACCCATCATATCTGAGGTGAGGGCTTGGCCTGGTGCTACTGTTGTGGAAATATTGATCCATAAGGCATGGCATCTATCCATGGTGAGCAAAACCCCCACTACAGAGACATGGGAAAAAGTGACACTAATTCAAAACTGTCTTCAATTAAGGGCTCAAGTTAGAGTCACCAATTCCATAGAGAATTCAGACTAAAAAAAAGCAAAATAAAGGCTGGGAGTATCACAAAGAAACAACATAGGGCAACAGGACCACATCTAGACAAGTGGTCACCCAAAGGCCTCTCAGAGGAGATGCCCTGTGAGCACAAACCTGAACGATGAGAAGGAGACTTGTCCCCTTACTGATTTGCTGTGATGTCCCTCACTTCTCCTGGAGGAATAAAAGACCCTAAGGAATAACACTCTCTAGCCTGTTCTGTTTTCCTGCCATTCTGTTTTGCAACGAACATTGATTAAGAACCTATCATAGAATATTTTTAGGGAGGGAAGAGTACTGTAATGGCTAAAGCGCAGGATGTATGGAAGCATCACTTATTATACTGTGTACGATTTCTCTTTTAACAAACCTGTCTCCCCAGTTGGACTGGGGTCAACATGACAAACTGTTACGGTTACACAGAAAAGCAAGTGAAAAGTGCTCTGAAGAAATCTGCAAAGGCTTCTCAGAGAGAGTGACATTTGTGTGGGATCATAAAGGAAGAGTTGGAATTCTCTAGGCAGAGTACAAAAGTAGAGCATTCTGGCAAAGGAAACAGCTTAATATGTATGACCAGAAGTGTTTCTGGGAGAATGGAGAGATTGAGGCACAAAATGGGGCTGGAAAGACCACCTGAGTTCCAACCACCAAGAGATGTGAATGATTCGCTAAGTCACTGAGACTTGAATGAGTTGGCAGTGAGAGACCATGAGAGGATGCTAAGCTAGGGCATGACCTGACCAGGCCATCTTGTTGCCAGAGGACATTGAACACATCCAGCCAGAAAACCATACCTGATTGAGTTGCCTGGTGAATTATGTAAAAGACAACAGGCAGATGCTCAGGCAAGATGGCTAAATCATGGTCATCAGAGTGTGTTCCAAGGGAAGCCTTTGTCACAACTGGCAGGCACTCATTCATATCATCACCTCTCATACAAACTGAACTGAACACCCCCTGTAATCCAGGTGCAAGATTTGGCAGTGAGGATATAAAGATCAAACTTGACCCTGCCTGCACTCAAGGAGCCTTCAGTCTTGAGAAAGAGGTTGACTTCTAAAAAGATGATTATATGTGTTGTGACATTGTGAAGGAAGCTCAGAAGGACAACCAATCCACTTCTGGGGGGAAAATCTTCCCAGAGCGGGTGATGTCTGGTCAGGGATCTGAAGGATGAGGGGAAATTAGCAGGTGAGAAGCAGGGAAGAATGCTCCAGGCAGAGACTGAGCACAATTTAGGGAAAACTTCAGGGAGTCTTCAGTGCAAGAAGGGGTGGCAGTAAAGCCCAGCCAAGTAGATAAAGGACATTTGCTGAGTTTCTGTGGAAGAAACAGAGGAGAGAAAGAGGAAAATTAAAGTTGATAGTGAAAAGTTCATTGTGCATTTTCCTAAATTCTGAGTCCCCCACTGCCTCTCCCTGGGCACAGTAACCATAATGTGACAAAGGAGAAAATTGAAGCATTCATCTTTCTTTCCTTTAAAAAATATTTTTTATTGATTTCATAGAGGAGGGGAGAGAGAGAGGAAGATAGAAAAATCAATGATGAGAGAGAATTATTGATCAGCTGCCTTTTGAACACCCCACACTAGGGATCAATCCCGAAACCCAGGCATATGCCCTGACACTGATGAATCAGTATGTCTAGTTCCCAGGGCAGGCTCTCTATTTTCTTTTCGGTGACTTTGTTTTACAGTTCAAAATGTATGGCTGGCGAATCTTATTCTTTCCTTAATTTTAAGTCCATCTTTTTCAAGGCTGACTATTTCTCAACCAAGCAGGATTACTTTTCCAGAGGAAATTAAATTGATAGACTCTCTCATGTCCTGCAATTTCACCTGCCATCAATTCCACGCAGCAGAGAGGAATCCATCCTTATCGGACAGAGGAGCTTGATTGTAGGCACTGTCAGGGTTTGGAGAGTGCACAAAACGTTGGGGCAGCCTGGAGACAACCCAGAGCCTCAAAGAATCTGTACCTAGTTTCAGATACAATGAGTATTGACTATCTGCCCCCTCCAGATATTGCACAATGTGTTAAACTGTCAATTTATCTCTTCCTCTGAAACCACTTATCGATGCATAGCTCCGACAGGAAGCTAGGGGCATCTGGATAATTTGAAATAGTCTTGCCTCACCCGCCTCCACCCTGCTAGCAGCATTAATTTTTCAGATGAGGGATAGAGAATGGAATCACCGATCTGCCCAAACATTTTTATGGTCTTCTGTCTCTGGGCTGCCTGTGCAACTTGGCAGTCACTGAGCAGTGAGAAGAGAAAATATACAAGAATCAAAATAAGGCTAATTGTGCCTTATTCTTCTCTATATACCAGAGTCTGGCATAGAGCCTGGCATATAGGAGTTGTTTGTATTGTTTGATTGAGGGTCTTTTAGAATTATGACCGTTTCATGGATAGGTAGGTGTGTATATAGGGTTGAGTGATAAATTAAGCCAATGGGTTTTAATGATTTTTAGCTATAAAATCCTTTCTTTCCTTTTTTTTTAAAGGGGGGGGGGGTAAGTAGTAGGATGAATAGCTGATGGAGGAGGCTATTTATAGACTCCCTGGTCCCAGAAACTGGGCCTGCACAGTAAGCATAGTCGTAGCCACCAGATAAATATGAGACATGGACTTATTTTTCTTTTAGAGAGTCCTTATTTCCAAGGGCAGATTTGCTCCAAACTAACAGGTAAGAAGAGAATGTCTCCTTGACTTTTGATACAAGAAATTTCTTAATTTCTTCTGTTGTCAACTCAAGATGGACAGAGGGGCCACAGCACTGAAGGCTCACATGAGAAATAGCCCTATTTTGAGGCTGGGTCCTCAACCTGAATCAAGTTCACATTAAGTATCTCTGGTTGCTCCTATGTCAATGGGAAGCCCTAAATTCCAAATGGACATGACAGTGTGTGCAACAGACCTGTTTTCTGATGAGACTCCTTTATACCTCATGTTCCCTTACACAGAAAAAAGACCAGGTGCCTTTTATAAGGCACATCCTTTGCAGGATAAACTCTAAGGACAAAAAAAAAGCTACAAAACAAAATCCAAGTTTCAAACTGGTTACAGTAATCATGTTGTTAGTGATTATGCTGAAATAGCTATTTTTAGATTTTTATGTGAATTGTGGGATAAAGCAAACAAATAATTATGTGATTTACTAATTGTAGTATCTCAGGTATCTTTGAGAACTGGATTTCTCAAAGTGGAGAAAAGAGGTACAGTTGTGAGAATATCTTAAGAAAAACAGTGCTGGTTTAAAGAGGTATCAGTATGAGCTCAAGATGTATTTTGTTTTAAGACAAACAAACAAATAAAACAGATCTCCTCGTTCTGGTCACTAAAAAGACGTAGAAAGGCCTAGAAATATGAAGCTGTTCCTAAAACCAGAGCCTGAGAAAAGGACCTGAGTTCAGGTCATTTTTTTTGTGTGTGGGGAGGTAATTCCAGGAAGCAAGAGTGAGGTATCAGGAAGAGTAAGTGAGAGGACGAGCAAAAGCCAATCAAAGGTTGTGTTACAAGGTCACAGCAGTGGGCAATGGGGGTTTGATTCTATGCAGACCTCTGAGAAGGTCCCAAATGCCCCCCAGAATTGTCCATCTACAGACAGGAGGTTGGGACATTATCTCCCCCTCCTATTTCCTGTTTGATGAGCTGATAACTCCAGTGTTGATAACACCCCACATTTCAGAGACAATTCTGAGGCTGAAAGCAGAAATATACACTGCACGTACTTGAGGAGGAGTGATGTTATCTGTGAAAGCTTGAGCTCCCACTGAAACTTCTGCCACAGCCACATCTGAAATCAGAGATGGACTTGCAGAGGTGACACGGGGCACCAAAAGCTTCTGCTACAGGTCCGTATCACAATGTTTACAGGCAAAAGACTACATCCCTGCCTAGGATTGGCTGCAAGGTAATATGGAAGGGGGGGCACTAGGGTATAGATGAAATGAGTGTGGCCAGAAACTCATAATTGTTTAAGCTGAATAAAAGGTACATGGGAGTTTGCTATATTAGTCTATCTACTTTTGTAGATGTTTAACATTTGCCATAAGGTACCAAAAAAAGAGGGAAGGGGAGAAAGAAGAAAGGGTGTGAAAGAAGAAAATACAAGAGCAAAATTCCTGGAGTCAGAAATCCTGGCTTCACTAAAATGAGCAAATCAAATAAGTCTTATAAGTTTCAGCTTGGTCACGTAAAAATAGAGCCAGTAAAGAGAACCTGGTTCATACATAATGAAAGTACACTAACTGTATCAGACAATATCATGCACTACATGTTAGTTATAACAGTAGGATTGCAGGAGGTTTCAAAGGTAAGCAGGTCTAATCTGGTTGACCAGGGCGAGTGTCAAGAGCAGAGTGAGTCCACGTTAGCTGAGATTCTGCTCCATGAGCATAATTTGAAATGCTTACAAGTAAACAAACCCAGAAAACTCAAGTTATATGTGTGCATCTGAGGGGGAAACTTGTAATTGAAAGATGAAACACCAAATGCCAAGCACACGGGGGTGATCCCTACTGAAGAGTTTAGGATGACACCTATCAGAAGGAGAATTACCTCATTTAGGGGCTGAAGGAGGAGGACATAGCATGGTGTCTGGGATGGTGTAAATGACCCAAAAATAGTGGTTGTGTTGAATATTATCACTGTGTTAGTTGCTGCTGCTACTGCTGGGAACCATCCCCACCACACACACACACACACACACACACACACACACACACACCCCTCAATATTGAGGCTACCATGAATCATTCACCCCAAATTCTTAGACAAGATGATCCCCTCCTCATGGAATGCCTTCTATCCGCAAAGGGCCAGCACGAGAATGGGAAAAAATGAGATATCGAGCACCATACACGTAGACCCTCTTATCGTGAAACCTTAACCAGCAAATGTTGTGCAGGAAATGAGATTGAACTTTCTCATTCTTTGAGAGTTAACCAGAAACCTCATTTTTATTTCCACTCTGTTGAAATCTTTTTAACACGCGTCAGCCCAGCTCGCTGCCTTTAAAACAAAGTTTAATCTTTGAAGGCTCTGACCACATTTTGCCTCAGGGTCACCTTTCTGACCATCTCTAGTTCTGTGCAAGGAACCAAAACCACAGAAGCCACCTGACCTCAAAACACCTTAGAGTGTTTTGACTAATCAATAATAATTTTCTTTCTTGTCACTTGCTTCCTACACCTGAAAAATTAAGTGCCAGAAAACAATATTTGATTATTCTAATTAATTAAATTTTTTATCCCATTTTACCGGCTTCTATGAATCCAGTGCTAACTTAATACAATATCCCCATTAGTCAAGTCCAGGTTCATGTCCATGTTAGAGCTCCAAATGAATATGTTCAAAATGGGGCCTGAATTACACTTATTGACTAAACCTTGTCACCTTTGTTGAGCTATTTTCTCTGTAATTGGAGAGAAGTCTTCTTCATGCAAAAGTTCTTAAACTCTCTTGAGCCCCAGTCCCCTTTATATACTGATGAAAACCATGGTCCTTGCCGAAACCAGTTTGGCTCAGTGGGTAGAGCATCGGCCTGCGGATTCAAGGGTCCCAGGTTCGATTCCGGTCAAGGGCATGTAGCTTGGTTGTGGGTACATCCCCAGTAGGGGGTGTGCAAGAGGCAGCTGATCGATGTTTCAACTCTCTATCCCTCTCTCTTCCTCTCTGTAAAAAATCAATAAAATATATTAAAAAAAAAAAAAAAAAACAACATGGGCCTTTATCCCTGGAAAATGTATATATGTACCTAAAGCATATCCATATATTCCTGGGGGTTGCAGGGGCCCCAAGTTTAAATCTATTGGTTTAGAATTCCTTTCATTGCTGAATGGTTAAACCCTTCATCCAGTGGCGCTGGATGCTTACATGGTACAAGTATAAAATAGTGATTCTGAGGTCTACAAGCCTCACATAGAAACCACTCTTATTGAATTTAGGCCAATTGAATTTTTTAGGCTATTGAATTGTGCCAAGGGGGTCACATATTAATTAACTAAAGATAAACACTCCCTTTCTATAAATGGGGCCACACTGGAAAATGTCCCTATCACCCCCCATGACAAACACCTGTCCCCTCTGCCCATACACAGCTTCTTCCAACCACCTGGGGAGTTTCCTGGTGTCCTCTACAGGGAATGTGTTTCACATCACAAATTAAAACTTCAGAAGAGAAGAAACTGATGCCCAGATGAAGAAGCATTGAACATAAATTTATATATATATATATATATATCCTCTCTAATAAAATGGTAATATGCAAATTAACCATCACTCCACTACATAAGCCATGCCCACCAGCCAAGCCACGCCCAACAGCCAATCAGGGCGAGTATGCAAATTAACCCCAATCCAAGATGGCTACAGCCACAGAGAGCAAGGTTTCCCAGGTAACAGAGTAAGCCAAGCTTTCCATAGCCGTTGCAGGTCTAAGCCTCCACTCAAGCTACAAAGTTTCAATTATAGAAGGTAAACAAATTCAAACAAATGGCGGCAGAATGGAGCTTGAGAGAGCAGGCCAGGGTTGCTGGCGGCAACAGGGGAAGCAAAGCTTTCCGCACACCCAGGCCGGGCTCACCCGCTTAAGGCTACAAAGTTTCAATTGTAGAAGGAAAATAAATTCCAGATACCAGGGCCTCTGCTTGGGTTGCCAAGGGGCGTGGCCGGCCTGCAAACCACCACAGGCCCCTCGCTCAGGCCGCCCCACACCCCAAGGGAACCCCACCCTGATCTGGGACACCCTTCAGGGCAAACCAGCTGGCCCCCACCCCTGTACCAGGCCTCTATCCTATCTAATAAAAGAGTAATATACAGATTGATCCTCACTGCAACACACAATATAGCTGCCCCCATGTGGTCAAAGATCCTGCCCCCATGTGGACACAAGATGGCCACCACAAGATGGCCAGCAGGAGAGGGCAGTTGGGAGGCACCCGGCCTGCAAGGGAGGGCAGTTGTGAGGGACCAGGCCTGCAAGAGAGGGCAGTTGAGAGGGACCAGGCTTGCAAGGGAGGGCAGTTGGAGGTGATCAACCCTGCAGGAGAGGGCAGTTAGGGGTGACCAGGCTGGCAGAGGAGGGAAGTTGGGGGCAAACAGGCTGGCAGGGGAGCAGTTAAGCATCAACCAGGCTGGCAGCAGAGTGGTTAGGGGGTGATCAGGCTGGCAGGCAGAAGCGGTTAGGGGCAATCAGGAAGGCAGGCAGGCAAGCAGTGGGAGCCAGCAGTCCTGGATTGGGCCTAAACGGGCAGTCGGACATGCCTCCAGGAGTCCCAGATTGGAGAGGGTACAGGCTGGGCTGAGGGACAACCCCCCGCCTTGCACAAATTTCGTGCACCGGGCTTCTAGTATATATATATATATATATATATATATATATATATATATATATATATATATATATATATATATAAAATTAAGAATTGCAGCAGCTTCTGGGATGAGAAGAACACCACATGCAGAATGGCGTTCATTCCTTTGTGGGGTTTTTGTTGTTGTTGTTTTTAAAATATTCATATCTAGCTGAATCTTGGTAGTTGAGATTCTTTAGTTCTGATTTTTAAAATGAATAAAAAGCATACTGCACTAATTCTTTCAAGTTGTTCCAAACATTTGGGATTTATGAAACAGATGGGGAGCTTGAAAGCCATGTCTCCTTAGCTAAAATGTTACACATAGCCATTTTTCTATTATTCTGTATACCTGCCAAGGTGAAAATAGTGACACTGACTCATTTCCTCTTCCCCCAAATTTAAATTTAGTCATATGTCAAAGTAGTTGATTGATACTCGAAACGATGTTTTAATTTCTTCAGGAATAACAACAGGAATACTTGCCTGACATGAAGTTTATGGGCAGTCAATTAGATTATATCTGTAAGGTACCCATCACTTTATTAACATGAATTAGTAAAATAGCAGTTGAAGGTAGACTGTGGATAGTTAAAGAGATATACTATAAGCCTAAAGCAACTACTGAAATTAAAACAGCAAAACATTATAGCTAATCAATGCAATAGATAAAAAGAAACAGAAATATTTAATTAATCAAAAAGAAGGCAGAAAAAAGAGTAAATGGGGAAATGAAGAACATATGGATTAGTAGAAAACAAATGGGAAGATAATAGACTTAAACCCAGCCATGACAATAATCATATTAAATAAAAATACTCTAGACACCACACTTAAAAGATAGAGATGATCAGATTCAAATTTTAAAAAGCTAGGCCCAGCTATATTCTGCCTATAGAAAATGCACTTCAAATTTAAATATATAACACTGCAAAGATGGGAGATAATATACTATGCTAGCACAATCAAAAGAAAGCTGGTGTATTAGTATTAATATCAAACAAAGTAGATCTTAAAGAATATTACCAGGGATAAATAAGGTTATTTCATAATGATAAATAGATAGGCTAATCATGAGTACATAACTGTTCTAAACATTGATGGACCTGATAATGGACTTTAAAACACATAAGCAAAAACTGAGAGACTGTAACATACAAGGGACAAATCCACAATTTTCGTCAGTGTAGCTCAATATCCACTTCTCAATAATCAATAGAATAAACACACAAAATGAGTAAACACAGAAAATTTGAACAACACTATCAATTAACTTCACTAATTGACACAGAGTTTTTCATCCAAAAACAGCAGAATACACATTCTTCTTAAGATAGATTTGCCAAGATAGATTACATTCTGGACCATCCAAACAGCACCAGTAAATGTGAAGAATTTAAGTTATGTTAAGTATATCTTCTGAACATAATGGAATTAAATAAGACATCAATAACACAGTGATCTCTGAAAAATCTCCAAATATTAAGGAACTAAATAACATACTTCTAACAAAGCCACAGGCCAAACAAGATTCAAAAGTGTTTTAAACTGAAAGAAAATAAAACACAACATATAAAAATGCATGGGCTACTGCTAAATCCGCACTGTACTTAGGGGGAAATTCATAGCATTAAACTAGTAAATTAGAAGAGAAGAAAGGTCTCAAAATAGTAGTATCAGCTTTCCCCTTTATAAATTATTTAAAAGGAGAGAACATTAAAATGAAAAGTAAGTAGAAGATAAGGAAATATTAATGATCAGAAAAAGAATAAAAGGAAATACTTAAACTGAAAACAATATAGACAAATTGATCTATAGATTCAACGCTGTCCTAATCAGAATCCCAACAGGCTCTTCCTGTAAGAATTGTTGAGCTGATTTTAAACTTCACATGTAAAGCCAGACAACCTAAGATAGCCAAAAACTTTTCAAAAGAAGAACAAAATAGGAGAACTAACATTACCTGATTTCAAGACTTAACCTAAAGATCAGTAATCAAAGACACTGCCACATTAGTATGAAGATGGACAAATACTGTTGATCTTCATTTTTCAAACATTCCATATTTGCAAATTCACCAACTTGCTGCTATTTATCAAGAGCCATGAAGAAGCTTTTGAAATAAAAGATATGTTCATAATTTTGATTGGGGTGATAGTTTCACACATGTGAAAACTTATCAAATTCCATACTTCAATATGTGCTGCCTATGATATGTCAATAAAATTGTTTACAAAATCGGAGACTCGCACAGTATTTACATCTGCCTCTACCATGCCGGGCCAAGATTTTTGCATATAATCTGAGGTTTTACTAATTTGAAGAGAATTTAAAAACAATAAAATACACTGAATATCTGTTGCACTGAACATAATATAAATTTTTTCTATGATGTTTCAGAGGGCACACTGGACTCTATCAGTATCTCTATTCATCGATATGCATATGGATTATACTTTTATGGAGCCAGCTGTTTGGGATTAATCAGTGCCGACTTTGTTTTGAATTTCCTTAATACTCAAATATATGCAAGAGGATCAAAATTCTCCCATACACAAATAATTAAAAATATTAGAACTATCAACATGTTTTATCCTCTGAGCCAGGTTTCTCACTGAGCCAGGTTTCTCCTGAATAAGCAAGAGGACAGGGAGAGCATGAGCCTTCTGGGACTTGATTAGTCAGACATCAGTATGCGCTCACATGTAGCTTAGTATACACAGACAGACACAGAAGCGATGATAGATATGCATGTATATGCTGGTTAGTGGATACACATAAGTTTCCTAGTTTTGCCCTTGAGACTGCCCAGAAGCAGTGATACCCCAACAGACCTGTGTCTAGTTTGGGGACTCTAATATCATTCCTTAAAGAAAATAACCAGAGATCCTTTGAGAAATGAATGATTCTAGGGTTGGGGCAGAGAAAATACAACATGAGACTGGAGCATCGTACAGTGCCAGAAAGAAAGTAAGTATCCCCCCTCCAAAAAAAGGATTGGGGTTTGTCAAAGAGACATAGGAACCAATCTTAAAGAGCTTCCAATGGCCAAAGCTGGAAGAATTTAAGCAACAATATAAATAACATAGTATTCTACCAGAATTCAAAGTATAAAATATACATAAGTCCATGCTAATATAAATAAATACTAAAATAACTAAATAAATGGGGGTAGAAATATTTTCTTTATAGATTTCCAAATAATATATGTAGATACTCCCCTATCCAGAAAGCGGAGGTTAATTCCCTCCCAACCTTGGCTATTGGCTGGACTTAGTGACTCACTTCCAAAGAACAGACTATGGAAAGGGAAAAACAGCAACTTTCCCATGAAATGTCTTGGAAAACACCATCTTATCTAAGTAATCAAAGTTGCCAGTATCTGTGATAAACCTTGTTGTTACTATATACCCTTAGATATGATGCAATGAGAAGGGCACTTCACTCTGTGGTATTCTTCTCTAAAATTTCTAATCCTACTCTGTTCATGAGGAAAACATCAGAGAAATCCAAATGGAGGAACATCTTATAAAAGACCTGACCATTACTCTTCCAAAATGTCAAGTTCATAGGAAGGAAGGAAGGAAGGAAGGAAGGAAGGAAGGAAGGAAGGAAGGAAGGAAGGAAGGAAGGAAGGAAGGAAGGAAGGAAGGAAGGAAGGAAGGAGTAAGAAGGGAGGGAGGGAGGGAGGGAGGGAGGGAGGGAGGGAGGGAGGGAGGGAGGGAGGGAGGGAGGGAGGGGAACTATAAGGACCAGAGGAGGTTTTGATGACATCTAACATAAATGCAATGTGGTATCCTGGGGGGAATGCTGAAACGGTTAAGAGATATTAGTAGAAAAACAGGTGAAATCCAAATAAAGTCTGGAGTTCAATGAACGATAACATACCAATCATTATCTCTCAGTCTTGACAAATGAACCCCAGTTATGTAAGAGATTACATTAGGATATATAGGAATTCTCTGCTCTCTTTGCAACTTTTCTAGAAACCTAAAATTACTCCAATATAAAAGTTTATTTTAAAAAGTTTCATCCTCTCATTAAATTGGTTAAAAGCCTACAAAGAGCGACAGAAGGTCGTCATCATGAAATTGCTCAACTGGACAAATGAATGCTGAGATCTGAATCTGGCCTGTGGCACTGATAATATAATTCTGAGCAGGAGATGCTCATTCTGTTCCCCCCAACCCAGGAGGAACAAAAGCTGCAACTTCCCTCATGATGGTCCTGGCCTTCTCTCATATCACCCCT
Organism: Cnephaeus nilssonii; assembly: GCF_951640355.1. Classification (NCBI taxonomy): domain Eukaryota; kingdom Metazoa; phylum Chordata; class Mammalia; order Chiroptera; family Vespertilionidae; genus Cnephaeus; species Cnephaeus nilssonii. The sequence continues at coordinate 51,257,085 of NC_137087.1, read as the reverse complement.
TACAGAACAGAGAAGACTGGTCTGGAACAGCTATGAATTGTATGTGTCATGATCTCTCATTACATCTGGGCAATCAAAAGGTGGGCCTGCCTGGTGGGTCACAGCACAGGGTTCTGAAAGCCTAGGTCAGTGGTCGGCAAACTCATTAGTCAACTGAGCGGCAAACCGCGGCTCACGAGCTGCATGTGGCTCGAGAGCCGCAGTTTGCCGACTACTGGCCTAGGTGGTGGTGGGTGGGGAGGTGAGCTGGCTGCTCAGTGGATCTTTTCTCGTTAAACAATCTGAGGAGCCCAGCCAGCTTGATATTTTAAATGCAGCGAAATTTTTAAAAAACAAGACTTAGATGTACTCAAATGTATGTCCTCCTTCCCAAGAGGCAGAATCACATGCTTATCCAATTTTCCAGCTGACAATTTGGCCATCTCACTGTCTGTGTCTCAAAACCAATTCAAACAGACACATTGCTCATCCTGAGTGATGCTAGATGGACGTGTCAGCAGCCAGACTGTTCTGCGGCTCTCGCTGGGTAAGTTTCTCTATGTTTTATTTTTTTAATATTTTAAGAGGAGAGCCTATCTTCAAAGGATGTGAGATGTCCAATCAATTTCAAATTATACTTTCTGGAAATGTCACCAATCTACTAGCACCAGCTCCAAGAATTAATTCACGACAAGCTTTGAAGAATGCCCAACACTTACCCTTCTAATTCATCACCATACCTACCAGCTGATCTCTTCCCTTAAGCAAATTTTCTTCATCACAGTGACCCATTCTCCATGTAAAATACCCCAGTGATTCATAAGACATCATTTCATCCAATGGGCTCTGTTTAGATTCTGAAAAAAGAAACCAGCCCCTCTAAGAGGGAATTCTAATTTAGAAAATCTACAGCTGAGTAGGCATCAGGGACTGAGTTTTCTAGCAGGGCAAGTTTTACAAAAGGCCCTCAGAGAATGTCTGCCTTCTGAATTCCTGTTGATGCCACCTGCCTCCTTGGCTGTGTGTGGCTCTCTCCAGACACCTCCCATGCCCTCCCTCCACTGATAACAGCTCACTTTATCATGGATTCACCACGCTTGTGACTAGATGTCCCCACAGCCTGTGGTCACCCAGCACATCAGCCTTTGCATCAAGGGCTCTCACATAATACAGAAGAGAACTAACTAGGAGAGAAATTCTCGTTCTTGGCTTGGGTTTGCTGGTCTACCATTAGAAGTGTGTGTGTGTGTGTGTGTGTGTGTGTGTGTGTGTGTAGATGCTCAATTCTGGCATTTTGTTGGAGATTTGCTTTTGTTTTAGGCAAGAGAAATGCTCTTTATTTACCATGTTCTGTGGCTCTAGATTGATTTATTGTGACCCAGCTTTTACTTCAGCTAGCATTAACCCAACTTAAAAAGAAGCTCATTTCTTGATAGACAAGACAGTTGTCTCTCAAAACTGGGGGGAGGGGGTTGATAGTTAGACCGAGCAGTACCATAGGAAGTAGAAGAACAGCAGCCTTGCCCTAGCCTCCCCACAAAGCAAGGCAGGTAGGGAGAACATGCTTTTTCAGCAGCAGTTACTGACAGTGATGCTCATCCAAGGGACAAGCATGGAGTAAAGACACATCTCATATCAGTCTGGGCAGAGAGTCACAAGAAAGAGCAATGAATCTAAGACAAGTGTCGGGGGTACCAGGTGGAAAGTGGGGGACAAAGGTTGGATATACAGGGTCAGCTACACCCAGATATCCACTCAATTGTCATGGGAAGGGTAGAGTAGACAAACACTCATCAAAACACATGGTCATTAAAAGCACTTGAAACAGAGACAGGCTATAGAGTGTCATCCATTTTCATGATTCTGTTTTGGTCGGTATCTGTCATTTCATTTGTCTTTCTTCTATAGTGATTATTCTCTGATTATTCTCTGTGGATGTCTAGTTATTTTAGCCTGAGAAATAATGTCTCCTGAGTAACAACTACTCTGTTCAATAACGTGTAGAAAGAAGGTCCAAAGTTCAAGCCCTAGTCTATGGAGTTAAGGAGAGAAGTTAAAGAGAGCTAAAAAAAAATGGGAGAGCCATTGTGGGACCCTCCTGTTTAGTGCCTTCCCATCAAGCAATCTCTCTAATTCTATATTCATTCTAAACTCAATAAAGACAACCAATGTTGGGAGGAGGTTTATCCTTAGACTTTAACTCACCAGTCCAGGGTGCCAAGAGGAGGAGGAAAGGGGGGTACTGCCTGAAATAAGATAGCCTACAACTTTTCTCCACCTGCTCACCCCAGAAGGATTTTGTATTGCCTTGTTATGTACCCCACTGTTGACAATAGTGACTGTGGATGTCATCCAAGATAGGAACATCAAAATAATCCTGGGGACAGGCAAGAGTAAGAGCAGGACTCAAAAGCTTTCTTCTGTTCTAACTTCTCTGATGCCTGTATTGATGTCTGCTCCATGATATAGCCATCTCCCTCTACCTTCCAAAAGCAGCAACACACAAATAAACACACACATCTCCATAATAATTTTGTTAGTTCCTCTTGGCCATGCTTTCTTTTTGCTTCTATAATTTTCCCAAAGTTGTGTTCCTTCAGGGCTTGTCTGTTCTATTGTTACATAAATTTAAGTTTTATTTCAGGGAAGTTTTTTTGAATTGCATTTTTAAATATTTGTTCTGTCAATTATTTTCTTTTTGTTCCTGAGGGCCCGGGGGAGATGACAATTGTACATATTTTGAATTTGTCTGCCCACTATCTATCATCTTCTCTCTAACTTGCTTTAATTCTGTCTCTATTTCAACTTAATATTGTTTCCTTTTCTTATTTCTACTCTCTGTGTCCTTTACCATGTTTGCAGCAGAGTCTGGTTTCCCCTGGGTTTTTTCTAATTTCTTCTTCATTTCTGCGATGATTTCTGTCTCCTCTCCCCACCTACACATACACATGTAAACTTCTTTCCTGAGTTTGACAACATATGTTTCTTACTTTCTTTCTCTTAAAAATCATGGATAGTCCTGGGTGGGTGGCTCAGTTGGTTGGAGCATTGTCCCGTAAACCAAAAGGCTGTGCGTTTGATTCCTGGTAAGGGCACATACCTAGGCTGTGGGTTTGATCCCTAGTTGGGGCATGTATGGGAGGCAACCAATGGATGTTTCTCTCTTTCTCTCTCCCTCCCTCACTCTCTTTCTAAAGTAAATAAGAACATATCCTCAGGTAAGGATTTAAAAAGTCATGGATAAAGATTTGGTCACAATTTTATCAGTTCTATGGATGGTAACATTTTTATACCAGAGTTTGTCCTAACTTTTTTCTTATTGTATCATGTACAGCTATGTCCTTGTTTTCTTCTTCCTCCTCCTCCTCTTCTTCTTCTTCTTCTTCTTCTTCTTCTTCTTCTTCTTCTTCTTCTTCTTCTTCTTCTTCTTCTTCTTCTTCTTCTTCTTCTCCTTCTTCTTCTCCTTCTTCTCCTTCTTCTCCTTCTTCTTCTCCTTCTTCTCCTTCTTCTCCTTCTTCTCCTTCTTCTCCTTCTTCTTCTTCATCATCATCATCATCATTTGTCTCCAAAGAAGAATACCATTGGAACCCTGGGCTGGGAGCCTGGTGTGATGCTGGGACCCGTGGCTCCTCTGCAGCCAAAATATCCCTCCCAATTTTTAACTGCCACACCACATGGGAGTGGGAACTGCCCATTCTGTATCTGTGCCCCTTCTACCAGACTGAATGTGGCTTCTTCTGTGTATCTTTAGTTATAGGGCTTCTGTTCAGCTATTCTTTAGGCGGTTCTTGATGACAGTTGTTTCGCAGTTTAGTTATAATTTTGAAGTGATCATGGGATGATGTGAGCACATTGTTTATCTAGTCTGTCTTCTTGTCCAGAAGCCCTTGTTTTTTCCGTTTTGTTTCGGTTATATCCTCAGCAGCTACAGCAATGCTTTGCACTTAATAGTTACTCAATTAACATGTGCTGAATAAATAGAGAGCTATTTGGTAAAAGTAAGGTTAGAAAAGAAATAATTTGAATTGGTAGGAGTAGAGATGAAAAGATGTTGGGAGAAATTTCAATATATTGCTTTATACCAAAAAATAAAGACCCCCACATCAAGCATGTGTCATAGGAAGTGTCTACTATAGTGTAACTACATCCATGGTAAAATAAATCTATTTAGAGTTATATATTTTAAAAAGGAGCCATCTGGTGAAGGAATAAAAATTGCACAAGTTCTGGGGTAAAGATGTTAGAAATTTCATGTCTCATTATGTGAAACAGCAGGCAAATAGGTCTCTATGGAAATACTCCACATTTCGGTGAGCACAGTGTGGCTCTTGCTTGAAAAAATAAAGACAAAAACAGAAACCCTGCTGCTCTGTAGCCATTCTCCTTGCCCTATCCATAGGATGTTTTCTTCAGGGTCAGCTTAGTGATGCTTCTTAAAATAGGACTGGAACCCAAGAGGCTTGGGTAGGGTAGGACAACCAAGGCTGAGTCAGTGGGCAAGAACATCTCTGATTCAAAGCAACTCCTGTCAGAATTGTGGGAGCTCCTCTGGTCTCCCCACTGAAGCACCAGCAGTCTAGAGTCAAGTTTCTCTGGGGAAGATTCTACTTTGGTGGGCTCCACAATTCAGCAACACAGCCTTCCTTGTGTTCTCCTGCATTTTCTCACCTATGATTAGAGCCCCAATGTAAACCCTTTGTCTTGGAAGACTTCAGCCTTGCCCTAGTTGTCACATGGCATCTCTGTTATTTCAAATATATGTCTGATCTGCTTGTTCTGGGCATTTGGGAGCCCTAGGGTCTGGCTGGCTGTGAGCAGACACGGAAGCCCAGGTCCTATCAACCGGCTTGATGTCTAGGTCTTTGATTTTCTACATAAGAAGCGAAGTTTCTGCATGTGGAATGAAAATGCTCAAACTCACTGGGAGGTGTTCTTAGGGTAGCCACTAACTAAGGCCCATGGTGACAAGCTCACAAGTGGCCTTATTTTATTAGTAATTTGACTGGGTAACTAAGGATGGACTCTTTGGTACAGGCAAGAAATGAGGATAAGAATTTTTAGAACCACCAGGAGGAAGGGGTTCTACCGTAGTGCCCATCTCAAACTGATAGAAAAAGCAGAAAAAACTGTTTCAGAACAATGGAGGATCATCCAGTCAGAAGGTCACCCAGGCTCCCAAAATGCAAGTCACTCTCCCTGCAGTTTTACATTTTTACCGTTTTATGTTTCAGAGTGGGATGAAAATCTACGGATGCTAGCCTTGAATGTGACTAAGGTGCAGGATTTGGGGGAGAGGATTATACAAGTAAGGCTTTCCAAAAATAAAACAAAAGCATTTCCAAGAATCCTGTCAATTAATAGCCACTAATGAAACTGCAGAGTGCTGTGAGAGCTACTTTTGGAATGGGGCTTCTGGGATGGGAGGTTACCAGCTGTGCCAAAGCACTTCAAAAGAGGTTGCAATTATCTGACTAGTGTTTTCTTCATTAACTCTTAACTAGCCCATCAAAAAACAGGCATTGGATATTAATTGATAGCATTTACTAAACACTTAGAGATATTTCAGTTACTGTCATAAATATTTTACATAACTTACTTTAGCCTAACCTCACAATCATCCTATGAGGTAGAAACACAGGCAAAGAGAAGTTAAAAGACCTGGTAATAAGGTGTAAAGCTGGAATTTGAACACAGGACCCACCCCCTTGACCACTATTCATTCTGCCTCTGGTGGCTTAACACATATTGGAATTCAGTTGTAAAGGTGGAAAAATTCAACCCATAATTACCTGAGCATGACCAACTATAGTCTGTGTCTCAGTTCAGCATCTCACACAACCTTCTCTGATCCCATTACACATGCCTACCTGGCAGGTTATTATTGTTGTTCACCTTTGGAGAGAGGTGAAGTGGATCTGAGGTCTCTGATGCTCAGCCTGAAAAGATGCCTGACCAGTTAGCAACATCTGTTAAGGGTACAGGTGTAGATGAGCATAGCATACTTGCCAAGAATGTGTCTTCCCTAATCTAATCAATCCCAATGTACTACAAACAATGGAACTGAGTCTAAAAGAGACTTAAGGCCACATAAGTAGGAACCAACTACATCCAATCAGAGCTCAGCTTTTCTTGATTCTAAATTTGCCAGACTTCCTATAGAGTCCTGCAGCGTTCTGTACAGCAACATCCTAAATTTCCTCACCAGTTGACAGTATTGCTGTGAACAACCAATGTGCTAATGCTCACAAAATGTCTTTGAAATCCATAAAGCCTGATTTTCTAGCAGGGGTTATAAAGATCAGCAACAGCCAGCCAGCCATTCCTGGCCTATAAGTTTTACCAGTACCTTTGCAAAGGTTCATTTCCAAGAAAATTATATAGTCAGAACATTTCTTCCAGTAAAACTTCCCAAGCTTTTATCACCCCCAAAGATCTTTGCTAACTATTCCTACTGTGGTACCACTTTATAGTCATGTGAACATTTAAGTGCCCATTTAGCAATGGCTGTCTGGTGGCCAAAAGTAGTTAATGCAGCTTCCCAAGGTGCCTAAAATTACCCGTAGGGAACAGTTTTAACACTCGGAAAATCACACTCAGTCATGTAACCGTCTAGCAATTTGAGGAGGGAAATCCATCAACTCTTCAGGGCACCACGATCATTTTTGTAATTTACCATTTGGGGCAGTAGCTAGCACTTGAATGCCCCAAAAATGAGCCTAATTTTGTTTTGTGCTCAATCTCTCACTCCATCACCTATTACAAGTCCAATTTTGCAAAAAGCATCATCTTAAGGCAAGCATCACTAAGAACAGAACAGACGGACATAGAGAAGAGAGAGACAGATGTACCTTTGTATGGGAGTTAGGTGTGGGACATCACACCACCAGAAATAAACAGTAATTTTGACACCAAGATTAGTCACTTAAAAGGGCATCCAAGGAATATTCAATTAACTCAGAACTTTCGCAGATGTTGCAGAAATTTCACACATAGAACACTCTTCGTTCATGAGTTTAACTTGAATTTGTTATAAATATTAAAAGGCTTTTATCCAGTTTTCTGCTTCACAAGCTGAGCAGGTCAACAGTAGCATAGAAAGACTTATTATTTTTTCCAAGATGTTCTTCGATACCCCAGAGAGTTTAGTTCTGTGCCTGACACAGAGTCTTAAGCACAGTATACTCATCAACAGTGTCTACTTAATACTTGTGAAGGTTGTCTTTATAGAGAGCAAAGCGAGGTAACTCAGCCCAAATCATAAAGCTGGTAAGGAGTAAAGCCAGAACTTCAAGCCAGCCTCTCCGGTTCCAGGACATCCCAAGCACCACATTATATTTTATGAGTTTGCTCAAATCAAACATTCCAGTAATTGAATATGTGGGGAAGATTGTATGTGAATAGCATTCAATCATGAGATCTGATGGCGTGTGTAACATGGCTCTCCAAATGTACAAGATGTACAATGTGTTTTAGCTTTGACCTTTGAAACCAGCTTTACAAAGAATTCCATTGTTCTTGAAATGTCATTTCTGATCAGTTATTTATGTGTCACATGAGGGCTTATACCTCTTACTGGTATATTACTCTGCTATTTTGGATTGTTTGCTATTCAGACTACAAACTGGAAAATAGATCAGTGAGAAAAGAAAATGAAATATAAGATAAGATTGATTATAGAGGTTAGGTAAATAGAATTGCTACAAAAGTCCTACCCCACAATCACCAAACCATGCCCTGCTATATATTTTGGAGAAAAAAAAATCTCTAAACCAGCTTTCCCTGGTCAGCTTCCTCATCATTAAAATGAAGACAGCAAGGAGAAATATTGAAGGATTCTTCCTTTTGAAAATGTGTTCCCTGGGCAACATGAGCTCATCCCCCACCTTTTGATCTATCTATAAATCCTTAGTGCAACCTGCTTCTTGCATCAGAACTCAGCACCATCCTATCATCCTCTCATGGACAGATGAAAGATGCCCTCAAAAATAATAGTGGAGATAAGAGGATGGTTCATTGGTTCTTGTGCTAGCTTTTAGGTCCCTCATCAGAGAATAGCACAGGCTTGAGAGAAGGGTTTTCCATATGCATGGTGCTCCTATCTGTTCCAGTGTTTGCTCACTTTCTGCTGTGACCATGTGATCTGGTGAGATCAGGTTGGGGAGAATTTAGCACATTATGGAGGTTTAGGTGGCCAACTACTGTTCAGATCTACTAATTCATGCCAAGGCAATGGGATTTTCTCTATTTTATAGAGATCAGCAAATTAATATAAGAATAGTTTTCCTGGTTGGAGACATTAAAGGAAAAGCCACCTATTTCTCAATCATACTCAGGTTGGATCAACCAGTGAATATGTTTACCAGGGACTAGAAAGGGTGGAATAGAAGCTGCCAAATACTCAGCAGCCAATTCATGATAACAAGGTATTTATACTCTCCAAATTAATAAGTGTCAAGCATGTTGGTTCCATTTTGGAGCCAGAAATCAAGGACCCCATCAACTCAATACCAGAGCCACTACCACCAGACTCAACATGTTTTAAGAGGAGTCCATCAGAATTAACAATGTCATGTTCTCCAATGCTATTTAGTATAAATCCTGAGGAACAGTTGACAACTCTTTGTCAAGGACAGTAGAAGAGCTAATTTTGTCTCCAGAAGACTTCAATGTGGCCTATGTCCAGCAGTAGAAGAACAAATACTTATCTTGTATACTTGGGTTCCCACCCCTCTATGTCCCACCATTGGCATAAATATTATTCCTTGGCAGAAATTTCAGGAGTCACCCTGAAGTTCTTAGACCTCTAATACCAACCTGGTGCTGCTGTCCAAGACAAGCTTTCACAATGTGACTGGAAATGGATACAGCTTAAAGGTGATAATGAATATGTATCCAAGCAGGCAATGTTGAGCCTCATACTGGTAACATGTTCCCAAAAAATTCCCAAGCTTCAAAGACACTCATTAGTAATTCATTCCAGAATCAATCACTATCCCAGATCCATTTAAGATGAGTCTTAAGGTGGCATGTCCGATGACCCACTCCACTTTCAGGAACCACTTCCGTTAACCTCTCTCCATCTCCATCCTTTCCCTGATCAAGCCTGAGAATTTGTCACCAGGGCCCATGAGTGTCTGGATGGGATGCTCAAATATATCACACAGCTGATACGAACCCCAGAAATATAATACAAGAAAGTTGCCATCACTGTTTGGTAATTCTGCAAGTTGGTACAAGTAAGCAAGAGAGTATGAAAGAGTAACACTGTCAAATGAATCAAAGCAACTGTTCAGGAGTAGACCCTAAGTACAACCAGACTAAAATAATGTGATGGTTCAGACAGAGAGGGATTCCCATTCTGTAACACACTATGAGATTCATTGTTGGATTTACTCCATCATAGAGGATCAAGGTTCCCTCTCAGGTTCCTCTGATCAGAATCTAACTTGGTCTGTGCCTTTGGTCTTAAAGCAGCCGGCTCTCTTTCATGCTATCTCACCAGAATGGAGGGAAATCAGCACATAGGACTCAGAATTTCCCCAAGTTCAGTGTTTTGCATTTTGTTTTTGCTTAATATCTATATGGCTAGGAATAAAAAGGCCAGAAGCTTCTCTTTGCCTCAGAGCTGACTCATTGCCTTTTGGCTTTCTCCGTGCTCCACTGAAACATTTCAGAGCAAAATTTCCACCTTTCAAACCTTAGCTGGAAATCAGCAACCTAATATCATTGGGGCATATCAAATACTGGGAGTTGGTAAAACCCTTTGCATGTCTGGTCAATTTGTTTTGTGTTGGAAGGACAGTTAGTCAATATCTGCCTGATTGGCTTACACGTGTATCATCCAAAAATCATTTTGAAAGAACCATTTCACTCCCAGGAAACGTTTATACATCTGTTTCTAGAAATATTTAAGAGATATTGTAAATCTTATTCCAAGGGAATGACCATTCAAATCCCCCACACATCAAAAGCTTCCGGAAACACAAGAAATCGGGCTGCTCTAAACATATAACATCATACAGGTTCTCCGGTTGCTCCTAGTGCGTAAATAATGACTATTAGAAGAAGCAAGTAAGGGAACTGACCATTTCTTAACCAACCAGCTTCCCAAATCCCTTAATATAAACTCTACATGTTCCCTCACATTTGCAAGGAAGGGCTAGTTCAGATTATAAATAGAAGTAATCTCATTTCATTCCCCCAGGAAGCTATATTTTCAAAACTCTACAATTTTGGCACGACATTTAGGCCCCATATTAACCTACAAACATATCTCTGTCATGAAAACCCTATGTAAACAACACATTTCAAATGAGGAGTATTAAAACTTAGAACAAGAAAGACCCTGAGAGATCATTCAATTTGTCTTTTCTTTTTCAGTCATTGATGTCTAGCAATACATTAAAATTTTTCATAAAAATAATAATAATGAACATTTATTAACAGGTTTCAACCAAGCAAGCCCTGTGTGAGCCTTTACCATCCATTATCTTATCTAATCTTCAAATATACCTTATGAAATATATTCAGTTGTCACTCTCATTCTATTAAGAAGGAAACTCAGGCAAACACACTACTTGTAAGTGACAATGATGGGATTCAAATCTAGTCTGTCTGACACCATGGCCTGGCTCTTAACACTAGTCTGCCTCCAAGGAAAAAGGTAACATAAACATGTTTCCAAAACTTAAGAAAATAAGAAATAAGAACAATCCATTAATTCATCTACCACCAAAACTTTTGAGAATGATTATTTTCTTCTATGAAATTCTCTCCTCATCTGTATCATAACAAATATTTTGTTTTCCAATTAGCATTACATCAAATATTTTCCATGTTATTATAGAAACCTCATGATAGTAATTTTCTTCATTGGCTGCATAAACATTTCACTCTGTGGATAGACTGTAATTTATTTAACTATTATTCATTGGATTTGGTGGTTAGGTTGTTTCCATGTTTCATCTAATATTAAAAATATCATTGAACATCTTTATGTACATAGATTCTTTTTTAGAATATACTTAGAATTGATTCCAAGAAATGGAATTACTGGGTCAAGGAGCATGGATCTTTTAATAGCTCTTTACTAAACCATTACATTTCTTCCCCAAAATTTATACCAATATCTATTTGAGACTGCTTTCTTTATCACATCCTCATTAGCATTAGGCATTGTCTTTTAATGTGTTTTTTTGTTGTTTTAACAGGTAAAACCAAAATTGGTGACTCAGAAATGTGTAAAATTACATTTCTATGGTCGCTAATGAGATCAGAAATTTTTCCATATTTACATTATTAGATGCATTTCAATACTCTCCCTTACCAGGTGAATGAACAGAGGCTCAACATAAATGATACAACTAGCATTAGAATTGGTTTTAGAATCAGGATTTTCCACTTAGTATTTGTTAGTTGAAAAAATAAGTGAAAGAATTAATGAAGAAATGAGCAAGCATCTCATTCCAAGTTTCCTTCCACTAGCAACATTGCCTTCCCTATACGTCTCAGGTTCTCCAAAATGTGAAATTACTTTTCCAGGACTGCCACAGTAAAGCACTAACATTGTGAGTTTCCTTCCCATTCACAGGAGCAGTGTGTCTGACATCATAAACAGAGTATTGGAATGATGTGAACAGACGAGGCTGGGTCAGATTCTAACTCCACCTGCATTGACCTGCATGACCCTAGACAAGTCATGAGCCACTTTCCCCTCAACTATGGAAAAATGAGAACTTGAGCAAGCGATTTCTCAGAGCGTTAACACTTCTCACTATTGTGTTTATAAAACAGAGAGCCACATTGGGCATCGAAACAGATCATAATTTTCCCTAGATCTGAATGACACTAGAGCATGCCACAGAATCACTAGTGCGACACAAAACATAGTCCAATGCTCCAGAACCTTTCCTATCAGGTCAACGTGACAAATCAGAATGTTTTCTACCAACCACTCATACAAAAGGAGAAGTTCTTAGCCACATGTGAGCCAGTTACTGCTCCTCAGGGCTGTGTGAGAAAAGGGGATTAGTGGGTGGCTAATCCCATTTTCTCTAAAAGGAAAGAGAGTGATTTAGCCATTAAAAGCATGGACTTGGGTAGGTGAGATCCCTCTCTCTCCACCTTCCTAGCAGTAAGGCCTTGAGCAAGTTATCCTCCCACCATCCAGGCTCAGGTAGGTCCAAGTCTCAAATTCCTGTAACATAGAAATAAGAATTGTACCCCCTTATGAGTGTTTTTAAAGATCCAAGGTAATCTATAATAATAAAAGTGTAATATGCTAATTAAACCGACAGCCAAACGACCTTCCGGACACATCATTCCAGACGTCCTTCAGGATGAAGCTGTGGCAGGCTGAGGCAGAGGCAGTTAGGGGCGATCAGGCAGGTAGGCGAGTGGTTAGAGGCAATCAAGCAGGCAGGCAGAGTGGTTAGGGGTGATCAGGCAGGCAGGCAAGTGGTTAGGGGTGATCAAGTAGGCAAGCAGAGTGGTTAGGGGCGATCAGGCAGGCAGGCAAGCAGAGGTGATCAGGCAGGCAGGCAAGCAGTTAGAGGTGATCAGGCAGGCAAGCAGTTAGAGGTGATCAGGCAGGGAGGCGAGCGGTTAGGGGCATCAGGCAGGCAGGCACAGGTGGTTAGGGGCAATCAGGCAGGCAGGTGAGCAGTAAGGGACAATGAGGCAGGCAGGTGAGTGGTTAGGGGTGATCAGACAGGCAGGCAGAGTAGTTAGGGGCAATGAGGTAGGCAGGCAAGTGGATGGGGGTGATCAGGCAGGCAGGCAGAGTGGTTAGGGGCGATCAGGCAGGCAGGCGAGCAGTTAGGAGCCAGTGGTCCCAGATTGCGAGAGGGGTCCCAGATTGTGAGACTGTGCAGGCCTGGCTGAGGGACCCCCCACCATGCACGAATTTCATGCACCAGGCCTCTAGTAATTCTTATAAAGTTCTTGCCACATGCCATGCACTCTGCAACACATTCAATAACAGTTAGCTATAATCATTAACTTTATCATTAATGTTATTAATGAGCCAGAAGCTATTTCTCAGAAGCACAAAAGGGAGAATGACAAATAGACTACTGAGAGGTGACTCAGGTACCCACTCACCCAGCAAACTCTAGGCCAGTTAGGAATGAATGAACTGCTTTCTCCTTTCAGGGAACGATCTGTGAGGAGCTCAGGCCTCCCTAAACACTGTTCTGGGCACATTTTCTGGTGCTGAGGTGGCTGCTCTTTCTCATACTACAAACACTCCATGGTGCTAAAGAAAATTTAATCTATGTAGCCCTTGGTACTTCAACTGAGCCTGGAGTCCGGGGTCCAGTATTGGCTCATTATCCCAGGCTCCAATCAGCTCCCAGAACAGTTATTACCGATTCCTCTACTTACACACCATAAAGTGGTTAAAGGTTCTTTCCAGAGGAAACTGCTAGAGGCTGACTCTGGAAACCCTGGGCATAATTAACACCAAAGATTCACTGAGAATCACAAATTGCCACAGTGATTGTTTACATGATATTTCACAGCATATTCATTTCTATTCCGCAGGGGTAGACATATCCCATTGTTAGCAAACATACCCGCCTTCATCACTTGGCCAAATTATTTCTTTGGATAATTGGGAAACAAAGAACTGGAGAGGAGAAACTTGAAGGCGCATGATGATTAATGATTAGCTACAGAGAACAGAAGGTCTTCTGAGGAGTGGCAGAGGGCAGAGGAGGATAATAGCCAGAAAGGTCCCCTTCAGTCCTTGTGGATAATAGATGGCTGCAAAGTTACTCAGCTGCAAGGGTTTTTGTTGTTGTTCGGGTTTGGTTTGACTTTGTTTGGTTTGATAGAGCTTGGTTTTGACTTTTTGTTTGTTTTATTTGGGCTTGTATGTAAGTATAGTGTCCACTTCAATTACTTCCCCACCCACCTGTCTTTCTCCTAACATAGATGAAGCACCAATGTTTGTGTCAGGCACTCTAGATAATATGAAGATAAGAATTTATTAAAGGAATTAGAGCATATGCAACTATGCTGGGAGGAGCTGGGAGAGTGAAGGTCTGGAAAGAGGAGTCAGAAAATCAAAGAAATTGGTACTAACCAGTCCATCTGGTACAGGTGGGCAAGCTGGAGCTGATAGGGAAGTTCAGGAGGCCAAGCTCAGCCAGCCACTGAAGAGGGCCTGGAAGGGAGAACCATGGAGATAGTCTAGAGCACTGCTGCTTTTGTGGGTCAATGCCAAGGTCCTGGGGTCACTCTTGGTCAGAGAGCCCAGACAATAGTATGAGCTGGATATAGTGGAGAACATGGCCAACCCAGGACTCACTGGCACTTGGGTGTCCATCTGTCACCATGGATGACCATGATCACCTTCTGAGAGAAATGGCTGCTGCTTCACTGCCACCTTCCAAATGCACACAAAGGACCTTGGGCCACTCTAACCCAGAACCCCACAGTGAAAGGGATTCTGAAAATGTGACTCCAGGTACTGCCCAACAAACTCACCTAGTCCTGTCAATGCCATTGCTTCTCCCACCACATCTCTCTCTAAGGGGCCTGCTGAACCTGATGGCTCCTTGGCCCAATTCTGACCACACACTGGCCAATAAACATATTTTCCTATCTCTTATGACAGAGCCTCCATGACCCTAACTCACCACAATTCTGTTTGAGTCTGCATGTAATTCATTCCAACTGAGACCCACTAAGTGCAAGAGGGGCTTAGCTCATCACTGTGGTTTGGAGAAAGGAGGAACAGCTTCCTGGCAAAGTGCCTCCTGAAAGACTGAGGTAAAAGAACACTGACTCAGGGAGACAACATAATCTTACCCTGGCCCCTCATCAGAACAGCCCCTTAGATGTACCAGGTGAGCAAGGAGTAAATCCACACTTCTGCCTTGATCAAAGGTTTTCCTGGTTTGTATGAAAACCCCGGTTCCTTCTGAAGTCTCTAAGTGCACCTCCAAAACCCACTCACAGGAAGGGCCAGATAAGCCAACCTCAACACCTGTCTGGTGACCTCCACCTGTTTATTTGCACATCATTCCTGAGCCCTTGGACTTTGGCATCTACTCTTCAGTTCTCCCCTTCAGCTATTGGCCACGGGTTTCTTTCATCTTGCATGGCCTCCTCGAGGGCACATGACAGCACCCCTGATGCTCTGGAACAAATGAGAGCCTCCAAGGCAGCTGTCACATCCCCACTTGCCTTCTCTGAGGTGATGAGCTGTCTGGCTCAGCCAGTCATCCTGTGCTCCAAAATATAAATCGCAGGAGTCTCCTGCCTGAGAAAAACAATTAACATAAAATACCAGGATTACCGTCTGCCACATTTACAAATCTCTCCAGCTCACATCTATCTCTCCCGACAATTTATGCTTTTGCAGTGTCAAGCTGTTCAAATATCCCATCTTTTCCCTAAATGGACTGACTTGTGGTTCTTGGCACTGCTTGAACCATTTGTTGTAAAAACCAGAGCTATCAGCAGCAATACTCTAGCAGAAGGGCTCGTGCCATGGAGACAGTTGGCTTATTTACTTTCCTCTGTCTCACCAAAGTGAAGGCATGTGTCCTCTCTCCAGTGGAAAGGAAACACACATTTCAAAACCTTTCTTTTTTACCATATGCTTTGCAGGCTTGCATCTCCCCTCTGAGCTGCTCATAAGAAACCATCAGACAATGGGTGTGTAAAAATAACTGGTTCCCAACCAGGAGTAGTTTTGTCTCCCTGGAGGACATTTGGCAATGTCTGGAGAAACCTCTGGTCATTACAACTACAAGGTTGGGAGGGAGTGTTCTACTGGCATCTAGTGAGCAGAGGTCAGAGATGCTGCTAAACATCCTAGAATGCACAGGACATCTCCCTCCACCTACAACAAGTAGTAGCTTGCACAAAATCTCCATAGTGTTGAGGTTGAAGAACATTGCAAATAACCCAGGGTAGGCTGGCTTCTCTCACATTCTGCTCTATGGAGCTCAGAGCATTGCCTTAAAGCAAGATGGACTTTGGAGCAGAATGAGAGAGAAGAGCCTGAATTGGATAATTCACCACTTCCTGATCTGTCCTTTACCTCCCTAAAACATCCATCTTAAGCAAGATGAGGCAAAAAAGAACATTTTACCAAAAACAATGCACATTTGGGCATTCATCACCTGAAGGCTGCTTCCTTATCTGCAAAATGTGGCCATGAGACATGGTTGTCCTCAACAGAGGTATTGTATTGAAAAGCTCACTAGAGCACCAAGTATGTTAAGTGGTAGTTAAGAAAATGCATTGTGGTAATGATGAAGTGAAAAGAAGTATTGTCATAGCAGCTGGCACAAGAATTCTTGTTAAAGAGAGAAATCTGTTGAAAAGAGAATGCTGTCCAAGAGAGAATTATTGTTGAAGAGAGAATCCCCTTTTTCTCTTGGCCTTTTGGAGAAAAATTGATGAGTACACTTGAGGCAGAAAATCAAGGCTTCAGAGAACTATGAAATTGCTCTGCAGAAGACCAGGAGCAAATTGTGTTGTTTCTCATCTGGCAGACTTAGCTAGAACTATATGGGGTGAATAACTCCATAAAGTTATTACCTAAAGGACATCTTAAAGCAAGATGCTAACTTTTCCATTTGTGCTGGTTTGGGATGACATAATATGAATCCACCTACTATCTTATTCTCAAAGTCTCATGAATGCTTTGAGAAAATGTTTGTGTGTGTGTGTGTGTGAGAGAGAGAGAGAGAGAGAGAGAGAGAGAGAGAGAGAGAGAGAGAGAATATCAAAGGAGATAATGAGTTTCACACCTGAGTCAACACAATGTGGTGCAGATACATGGACATAGGAAAAGCCATGAAGCATGTAAGCCATCACACACACACACACACACACACACACACACACACACACACACACGTACTCATAGGAATCTTGAGAAAAGTCATAGAAGTTTAAGGAGGCAGAAGTTTGAAGTAATACTACCTAGATCATGGAACAGGGAGTCACCCTGCTCAACTCTAGGTTTATTGCTAGAATTAGAATGGGATATTTATGCATTTTTAAGTTGTTCTGCATTCCCAGCCTAGTCCTTGGCATACATTTCTGGTTTGCCAACTCCCCACTGCCAGGTGCTATGCATGAGTAGCTGCAGAGATGCGTGCTTGGTCAGTTACAAAATCTTCCAAAGCATAGCAAACCAAAAGTGCCATAAGGCCTTTTACCCATACAGAGAGCCTCTCCCTCCCTAGAAAAGAAATGAGAGAATTCTTGAAACTGAAGCTTGCTTTTCTATCCCACCAACTTTGAATGCACTTGGTGATATTCGTGATTTTCTCTAAGGAGCCATTGTTGGTGTTAATTGGATGGCAGCCAAGATGGCTTTTAAAAAAAAATGAAAGTTTTTAAAAGATCAATATTCATTAGTTTGGTTCTACATTAAATGAAGCACATGTGGTGAAGGGAATAATTAGTGAAGTTAATTGTGGCTTCTCGGAGAACCAAGGGGAATCCATTGAAATGTCTTGACATTCACCAAGAGCAATATGTTCAGTGCTCCCGAAACTAATTGCAATTAGTAAGTGAGGAAACATACATACAGTCTCCATGTGTAATTAATCACATGCCTTTATCACAGTAGACACAGGCTGCTGAGTGACGGGAGACCTCTGCCTTGTGCTGTACTCCTGTGTCGATTCCTACTGTATTTCGTACCTTCCTTGCACCTGTTTTGTGCCTCTTGCACATTCTAATCTTATCTTTTTTGGGCAGAGTTTCTTAGCTATGTCCCCACTAAAATACACATCTATCATCTTCCTGGCATAAAGGAGAGGCTCCGTAACTATTTGATTAATGAGTGAGTAAATGAATTGTGAGTAAATGGGAAGGGTCTTCTCTCATTTATGAAGATTGTAATGGCCATTGACCTTCTTAGAGCCATAGAAAGGCTAACTCGGGATTCAAAATGCAGATGAGGATATTTCAGTTGAATGGGACTAGGATGAGGCTGCTTGTCTAAAGATGGTAGCTCCTGGGGTGCCTGGGTTAAGTAAACAAGATGACCTTGAAGAGAGTCCCCTCACGCTTTTGCTGGCACTGTCTTCTCAAGCATGACTTTGAATAGTCAGACACTGGCTTTCCTCTTGCTACCACTGCTGCTCCCAAATTATATCTCCAACATTCTCCACCACCACCAAGAGAAATGTGATCCACTCATATGCAAAATATATTCACTCACTTGCTTCTTCATTGATTTTGCAGATCTTAGACTAGCAAAGGATGTAAGGCCCTGGAAAAAAGATTGGATCTTGACTCTTTAGTACCTGAAGAGATGTGAAGTTATTTTAGTTTGGGAGTATATACATCTTAGATACAGAATCATTCCAGAGTTGAGCTTGGACCTAGAGTTTGTCTGTTTCTCTGTCTTTAGCCATCTCATGTAGCCAACAACAACCAAAAAAAAAAAAAAACTCATAAAAGTCCTGACTACTTAATTTGTTACAATAGAAGCTATTATTAAGAGATCCCCAATTTCAGTGAATAAAGCATGTGTAAGTTTATTGCTTTCTTATGTGCCAGTCCAAGACAGGTGGCCAGCTCTGCTCCATTAAGTCATCCGGGAAGCAGGCAAGAAGGGAGTTTCCATTATCTTCAATAATGCCTTCTGAGGTTATGTGGCATTGATTTCCCAGACAGAGAGAAAGAAAGAATGGAACTTCATAACAAAGGATTTCCTTTTAAGCAAGGGACACAGAAGTTGCACCCATCATTTTTTGCTCAAATTCCAATGGGAAAATTCAGTGACACCAAGCTGCAAACAAGACTGAGACATGCCATCTCTCTCCAAGCACAGTTCTTATGTCCAGGAAGAAGGGAAGAGGGAACACACACTGAAAAGAGAGATCTAGTTTTCAGATATTTAATAAAAGTAGCTTTATCTCCATCATTTTAGTTAAAAAGAAACACACATCACATGTTACACAATTACCATTCTACTACTTTACCATGAGCTCTTTGAGGCAAAGATTGATATAGAGCTTAGCTCATACAAAGTGCTAAGTAAATGTTTGGGACATGAATGATTCAAGAATGAATGAATGAATGAATGAATGAATGAATGAATAAAATAACACCTGGATTCCAATTTGGCTTGAGTCCAGCCTTATTTGGAGGACATATTTCTAAACATTTCTATTGAACTTCCCCCCACCCCCCCTCATGCTTCAGATGCCTCTGAATAAATTAGGTCCTGTATCTAATAATCTAGCAATCCTTTAAAGATTCACTCAGTCTGGAAGCTTCCAGACTTTATTTTCCTCTCTAGTCGACTGGTTGCTGGGTCCTACTGTCACTAAGAGCTCACTGCCTTCTCAGTTCTATTGGCACTTGATGCTTAGCTAGAAAATTCCACAGTAACATAAATTCCAGGAACATGTCAACTATCACAATCAAAAGAAAATCAAATTTAAAAAAAAACACACAATAAGACCTTCTGTGAAACACAAGAGAAAAGGAGGAAAGACATTTGTTGGGTACCTATTGCATTAAAAATGTAAAAAAAAAAAAAAAGAAAAAAAAAGCAAGAGATAGATCCTCAGTACCCAGAATATTCACATCACCCTCAAGGAGGTAGTTATTACCATCTCCAATTTGCAGATGAGAAAATAAAGGCAAAGGCTCAGAAAGGCTAATGACTTTCTCAAGGTCACCAATTAGTAAGAGACAAGGCAGAATTAGACCCAGAATTATCCAAATGAACCAGTTTAATTCCCACTAAACAAAACCACTCACTGAAGACCAGCAAATTCAGAATTAATTCCTGAGTTGACCCGCATATCAGTTTGTCACTTTTTTTTTAAGCCTAAAGGGAAAAAAATGCCCCTGCAAAAATGACCTAAGCTAAGTGTAATAAGAGACATTAGTTTAGTCTTGCAAAGGGCACTTTATTGAAAGGATGGAAATGCCACATAAACCTTCCTTTTGATCAGCAGAGCCTCCAGACCAGGTGACTTTGGGATCACATCATCATTCAGAGCAGAAGCAAGACAAGGTATTCTTTTTCTTTTAATATATTTTTCTTTTTTTTTAGAGAGAGAGAGGAAGGGAAAAGGAAAGAGAGAGAGTATCATCAATATGAGAGATCAGCTGCCCCCTACATGCCCCCTACTGGGGATCAAGCCCATAACCCAGGCAAATGCCCTGATGGGGAATTGAACCAGTGATCTTCGGGCACAGGGGATGATGCTCAACTAACTGAGCCATACCAGCCAGGGCAAGACAAGGTGTTCTTTAGTGATTGACTCAAGAGTGACAGGTGACAGCTTCCTAGCTGGGAGACACCCTTCAGGAAGCAGATAGTCAACTTATTTAAAAAGAAAACCAGCTAAAACCAAATGACAAATCTTATTTCTCTCTTGCTTAGCCAGGAAACCATTGCCTTTTAAGAAATGACCATGATGTAGAATAGATGATAAGAATGAGAAGACATCAAACAAAATTCTATCTGACTTGGTAATCAGAAATAACTCCTGATGCCAAAAATGCATATTAGCAAATGCAGGTGCAGGTGTGCTGAAAACGAGGACAAAGAGGAAAAACTCAGGTAGGTTGACTCTAATGTTTATAGGCCTCAGGGCCAATGAGCCAATGTCCCACTGGCCTCTCAAGGAGACTTCTGTCTTCTAAAGCTGGATTGTAAATGGCAAGTATCTGACACACATGCTTCACTCCTATCCTCTTAGCAGACATAATTTATGAATCTTAACAAAACTTTAGAATCCTTTTCAGCATAGTAATTCCTCGGTCACTAACAATCAACATGAATTGGCAGATACCTAATGTCACCCCTTGCCTAAATCAACTTTCTGTAAAGTGTGTTTCATGAAGGGGAGCCAGGACAATCCCTAGGCATTGAGGAGCCTGAGGAAGTTTAAGTGAATAGAACAGCTACCCTCCTGTAGATTGGTCAATAGTTGCAAAGCATTCTGGGAAATTCCCATAATTTCAAGCCTCTAAGCAAAATTCTCAAATACAGTCACAAACTTTTCTCCCCTGATTATATAAATTTAGATAAACGACACAAGGAGTATATCCTATAGCACTTGAAGCTCTGAAGAGAAACCAGAGAGAATTACCACAATATTTATATTCTCCTAAAGTGGTTTCTAACCCACCTGAGGTAGCCTGTTGGTAAACTTAGTTCCTTTTTTGTTCATAGGAGTCCCCCTTGCCCCGATACTTTTCTCTTACACATTTCTCTCATTCACAAAGTTCGGATTTTTAAATGGCAACTGAGTCACATTTTGCTTAGGTCCTCCTAATAGATTCAACTGTCAGGAACCCAGCACTTTTCAGAGGTGACCATACACCAATAGCATTTGAAAAAATATATAGTAAATATTAACAATATGCCCACTATAATTAACGATCAAATCTGTGCTAATCCCCAACAGTCTAACTTTGCACTTAATGTTGATCCTTAAATTAGCAACATTAATATCACCAAGTATTTGTTAGAAGTGCAGAATCTCAGATCTACCAGATGCCAACTAAATCAGAATCTGCATTTTACATGATTCTCAGGGGATCCTTGATGCACATTAAAACTCAAAAAGCACCCAATTCAAAGATAGATCATTTGGTCTCAAATACCTTCTGTCTCCAAAGCCTGTTGACTCTTGTGTAGCACAGCGTGCTAACTTAATTGTTCACAAGTTGCTCAGCCACAGAAGACTAAAAGGTGCAAATTGAAAGAAAAGATGTAGCAGGAAATTAGGATTAGGAATAAGAGAAAACAAATAAGAGGGAGAAAGAGTTAGCTCTGAACACACAGCCAGGAATACACACACACACACACACACACACACACACACACACACACATACACACACACACACACAACTTCACTATCAGACAGTACTATAACAGAGATCCTCATTAGTATCCTGATTTGAGTGAAGTACCCTGCACATCATCATCTGAACAAATATTTATGAGCTCTTCCTAATTAAATCAAAAGTTTGCCTATGGTCAGCCTCATTTTTAAAACGCTAAGGAAGTCATTCTCAAAATCAAGAGGAATGTCATTACTGAGAACTCAACTCATTTGAAATAAGTGTATGCTGAATGAATTTTCTAGAAATCCAAAGTTGACTGCTTAATTCTGGGGTCACAGGGATCTTACTACACACATACATACAAATGAGTAATTAAAACATTTATTTTAGTGACCTGAAAAGTTTTAAATTATTTAAGTGGAAATAAAAGAGAAAATAAGGGAAAGGAAAGCAATATAAATGGTTTAAAAAAACACAAGACTGCCATCAGTTTTTGTTATTACATGCCAACCTAAGTTCATGAAAGAATATAATAGTCATATTTCTTAAATAGCAAAATCTTCAGGTAGTTCTGACACATGTGGGCCTCAGAACATACCTTCTTTCCCTGGTCTTGTTTATCAAAGATGGACAAGCCATGCTCATCTCCCCTCCTTCCCTCCACCCCATCCCGATGAGAAATTAAGAAGCTTCCTGTTTGGGTATCTTTTTAACAGAATTTACATCCTATCTCTGAACCTCACTCTTCTCATCTTCACAATAAAAATGATAAAACCTAACTTAAAGAGTTTGGAAAGGATTAGAGAAAACAGAATATATAAAAGTGCTTGAAATAGCATCTGGCACACAACAGATGCTCAAAGAGTACCATTTCCAGTTCATCCTTCTGCCCTGATTGGCTAAGCATGCCTTATGCCATACCTTATGCTTATATCATTTTTATAATCCTGTGTGACTATATTTTAATCCATATATTTATGATCTATATCCCTAACTGAGTTATCTCCTTGAAGGTACAAATATGATTTGCATATGTCCTCCATATGGTAAAATACACATTGGGTCACTTATCTTATTAATTAGAAAGATACTAATAAAAACTGCCCATCCATCCATCTGCTCCAGTAGCCTGTCTGAAATTCCTCCGTCGTCCATTAATTCCTCAAGATAAGCCAGAGCTCAGTGCAAATGTGAAAATATCCACAGGTCAGAAGGGAAGGGAACACACCAAGTTATTCTCTGTGTGTTGTAGCTAATGAAGAAGACTTGGTCCTCACTCACTGGATGCTGCCTCACAAAGCCAGAGACCTGAATCAGGGAAACCTCAAAGAGGTGAGAAGAAGAGATGAGGTGAATAGATTTAAGGAAGGGAAGGGGCCAATTCCTAGATTCAATGGAAGGGAATGTTAAGCCTTAAAGGACGAGTTGGGGTGACCTAACTAGTTTGGCTGAGTGGATAGAGTGTTGGTCTGCAGACTGAAGTGTCCTGGGTTTGATTCTGGTCAAGGTCACAAACCGGGGTTGTGGGCTCAATCCCCAATAGAGGATGTGCAGGAGGTAGCCAGTCAATGATCCTCTCTCATCATTGATGCTTCTATCTATTTCTCTCTCCCTTCCTTTCTGAAATCAATTTTAAAAAAAAGAGTTGGGTATTTAAGAGCTAACAATAGAGATTCATCTGGTCCCTATATTCAGCCCAGGACAACACAGAGTCCTAAGAAGAAATGGAGGGTATAGGTTGATGGTGGGTGTAGTAGGAAGGGGAAGGAAAAGCTCTAGGAATCCCACCAGATTACAAAGACACCCATCCAACTGTCCATTCCCCGACAGCCACTCATGTGGTACCAGCTCCTCACAGGCTTCTGAGTAGCAGCTCCACGTGGACACCCTCGTGGCTGCAGTGGGCATGCTCATGGTGCCTCCTCCCAGCCAAGGCAGGAGAGGGCATCTGCATAGAAGCTTGGCTACATCCTTCCTAGCACCACATGAGAGGCGCCATTTATGGGGACATCTAGTTCCTTCTGTGGTCAGTGCTCACATCAGCATGAGCCTTTCTTCATGTCCTCTGAACTCAGAAAGCACGTGGAAAAACGCAGAGGCTGTATTCTAGCTGAAGAAAAGTGAATCGTGGTCTTTTCCACACAACGCAATGAGGTCCTCCCAGCCTGTGGGTACCAGCTGGGTTGCATGAGTGGCGTTTACCCACCCCACAGCCTCACCATATGCTCACCCTCCTCCACACAGCACTGAGCAGAAGGATGAGGTCTTTGCTCAGGCTCTGCAGGGGCCGGAGTTCTGTGAAGAGGAAATGCACATCCTTCTACATCTGAACATTAACTTCTCTAGAGGCTTCTCCTACTCCAGGCCTTGCCCTGAACCCATGGCTCTTTCCACTGCTACAGTGACTGTAACTTCATCTACATGGAAACCAAGGCCAGTGCTCTTCAGAGAGGAGGGCCACAGGGGTATCACACAAGAGTTCACTGCTGGTCATGCACTGTAATTCAATTTTCTATTGTTTATTGTATTAGCATGTATAAAATATTTCTGTTTAATATTAATACTCTGTGAAGGGTACTTGCTTGCTGCTAGGGCATACAAAGCTAAATAAGCATAGTCCCTACACATATTCCAGGTATGGAGGGTTTAAAATGGTTTAGTAAATATAATTTATTGACCATGTGCTGGGCATCCTATCCTTCATAATAAAAAGGCAATATGCAAATAACCATCACTCCGCTACGCCCACGATTGGGCGGTGGGAGGCTGGGGGGCGGGACTCGGGGTGGCATATCCGGCCATTGAGAGGCGCGGGACTCCCGCCCCTCCCCCCCCCCCCCCCCCCCCCCCCCCGCCTCTCAACGGCTGGATTGGCAGCCGCTGAGGGGGGCTGCCTCGGACACCCTGGACACCCAGCTCCGCTGCCATCAGAGGCGGGGAGCCGGTTGTCCGCACCTGGATCCCCTGCCCAGCTCCGCTGCCATTGGAGGCGGGGAGCCGGTTGTCCGCACCCGGATCCCCTGCCGTGCTCCCCTTCGTCAGCGCCTCAAGCCCCAGCAGCAGCGGCAGCGGCTGGGGATGAGCTGGTGATCCCAACAGCCTGGCAGCTCAGTGGCAGCGGCGGAGGCAGCATTGGGCCTGGGGACTGGCGAACAGGCAGAAGATGGCCCTGATCGCAGGAGGGTAGGCCTAGGGACCCTACCCGCACGATTGAATCGTGCGCTGGGCCTCTAGTTATGTTATAATTTTAAATCTTATGTTATAATTTTAAATATATACTTAAATATGTTTGTACAAATTTCTTTTTGTCTATATAAATATACATATCACTTCTCTATAGAAGTATATTTTATACCCATATATATTATATATAACAGATGTATGTATGTATATAAAACATATGTTGTGTTTTGGAAATGACAATGGCATTTCTTTTCTAATAATAAGAGTAATATAGGAGTGGTTACAAACAGAGCATTTAAGGTGAAACTGCCTTTAACCTTTGTCAAGTCATTTATTTATTTTTTTAAAAAGTCAAGCAATTCCTAAAAGGCACAAAGAAGGAAATGAAATTGTCCTAGAAGCCCATCACTACCCAGAAGCAAAAGAGTTACTGTTTTTCTAAATAAAATTCATGAGTTTTTCTATGCATTTCACCCCTACACACACTCAAGTACTCTACTTTTATAAAAATCACCTCATGTTCTAATTATTGCTCATCTCCTACTTTCCCCCAATATGGAGTAGACATCTTTATGAGTCAGTATTTGGAGAACCTACTATCTTTTCATGGCTTCCTAGTATTTCCCAGTCAGCAAATCATATTGTCTCCTTTACTCTATTTCTTTTTCTAGTAGCTTTGGCACATCTGGAAGAAAACACTACCAGAGAATAGCTATAACAATGAACATCCTTTTTATGATTCTGACTTTAATGGGAATTTTACCACTGAGCATGAGGCCAGCCATGGATTATAAATACATGTTTAATGCTACAAGCTTATCTATTTATTGATATTTTATTGAGAGTGTTGGTATTGGGAATGGGTGTTAATTTTTAGTAAATGCTTTTTCAGCATCTGTCAAGATGATCAGTTATACTGGCTTTCCTCCTTTGCTGTTAATAAATTAAACATAGTGATTTCCTAGTATTAAATAATTAATAATTTTTTTAAATGAACCTTACCTTGTCGTGGTGATTTTTCTCTTAACATACACTGCTGGATTCTATTTGCTATGACTACAGTGCCCAAATCCCAAGTAAAATGACATATTTACATATAATCTTTTTGAGTGCTCTTTGCACTTGTATTAGATAGAATTAGTGCTTTTTTAAATAAAAATGTTTGTAAATATTATGTTCTATCATTATGCTTAAAAGGATGGTTAGACTTGTCCCCATAGTTGCAAGCAGATGATTCTTAATTTTCAACTCTGGATTCTACTGTATTTCAGTTTTACACCTCTCCTAGGGTACTTTGTCATCATTTATATCTTTTCCTACTTGGAAAAGTGAAGTAGTCACAAAGCCCCAAAGCTCCCCTGCTATTTGGTGGAGTCAGGGTATTTTCCTCCACATGGCCACCTTTATCTAGTAGTGTTTCTCATTTTCTATAAAAAATGGCTTTTTCCACCCCTCCTACCGTTTGCTCCAGATTAAGAAATCATTCCCCCTAAAACCATGTGGCTGTTGAGAAACTGTAACAAACATGAAAACAAAAAGTGTAAGTCCTCCATCCCCAATACTGCTGTTTTCATGGTGTGGAAAGAAGATTGGGGTGGCTTGTCTCCCTGACCTTCCCAGGCCTCTATTCTTTAATCCCAGAGTGCTATTTTGTCTCATCAAATTCCCACCTTATGAGGACATAACTGTGGCCTCCATTCTGCAGAGGGAAATGAAGCAGGAAGATTCCTCAACCACGCTGAGTTCACACAGGTAGTTAGCTGTGCAGATCTAGGATTTGAACCCAAGTCTGTCTGACTCTGAAACCCATGGCCCTTCCATTGCTCTCACCAGCACAACTGGGGACGAACTCCAGAGATGCTTGAAGCCCAATTGCATTCGGTATCTCCTACAGAGTTGGGGACATAGGGCAATGGTGGCAGAGCTAAGTTTCTGTCACTTGCAACCGAAAAGGGACCAACCAATAAAGCTGCTAAGGTGTAGTCATTCAGCCTTACCTGATTGCAAATCCACTTAATGGTACATTGTGCTCCCACTTAGAGCTTGTCTAGTACAGGGACTCCTATTTTTAAAAATGTAACCAAGAAAATCAAGGTTCAAGTAAGTCCATAGTCATTAGATTGATTCTAGGTTCTAATTATAAATCACAGTTAAACGAATTTAAAATGTACCAAAGAATTAAACATTAATAAATATGACATTAAATGGAGTGAAAAATAGCAAGCCAGAGGCACTGAATCTTGGCATCCTACACAGATCCTTTGTGGTCCATCCTGGCTAATTTGGTTATCTCTTTGAATTTTAATTTCCATACCTGTAATACAAATCACTGAGCTTATATGTTATGAAATGTATGTGAATTTTTGAAGATTAAAAAGTGCTGGATGCAACTAAAAATAAACAAAAGGAAACTTTTCTAAAGACAAATAGATCCCAAATCTCAAATCCCCTTGATGACAGC
Organism: Cnephaeus nilssonii; assembly: GCF_951640355.1. NCBI lineage: Eukaryota > Metazoa > Chordata > Mammalia > Chiroptera > Vespertilionidae > Cnephaeus > Cnephaeus nilssonii. The sequence goes on along the minus strand of NC_137087.1, from coordinate 51,229,668 downwards.
AAGAACATGACAGGAAAACTATTATCACCATTTTCTTGGATGCGAAATCTGACCTTGAGCAAGTTTTTTTTTTGCCAAGTTGGTCTATTTGAAGGACATGAATCATTCTGAACAGTCCCCAAGTTCCATGGTGTAAGGGAACCTAAAACCTCCAGCAAAGCCCCCTTCCCTCCTCTGTTCCCCTAGCTGGTCTAGATAGTGTCTTATGAGTGTGAAAAATCAGTGCTCAGGGAACACGGACATTTATCTACCATGTCCCTTTCTGCTGTGACGGTATTTTTATGTTTAGAGTTCACCTTCTCTCTTTAGAAAGGAAAAATTTGTCATCAGGAGACATAGTGCAATTTTTTATTTTATTTTTTTGCAGCTCTCATTTTGCTGATGTTGCTAAACACTGTCATTTCCTTTAATATTGTTCGTGAGAACAGCAATTGCCTCAGAAATGGCAAGTTTCCCTGTTTTCCCTAGCACAGTGACAGCAGTTCTAATGGAAGGTGTCCACCTTTGAGCAGTGGAAATAGACCCCTCCCCACCTACCTGAGAATCACTTGGGGGTATTTAATACCATGGACTTGCCTGGCCAGTGAGCAATGGCCCATGCACTGAATGGTCCAGGGTTGGATTCCCAGTCAAGGGGGCACCCACCTGAGTTGCAGGTTCGATCCCCTAGGGCCCTGGTCGGCAAACTGTGGCTCGCGAGCCACATGTGGCTCTTTGGCCCCTTGAGTGTGGCTCTTCCATAAAATACCACGGCCTGGGCGAGTCTATTTTGAAGAAGTAGTGTTAGAAGAAGATTAAGTTTAAAAAATTTGGCTCTCAAAAGAAATTTCAATCGTTGTAATGTTGATATTTGGCTCTGTTGACTAATGAGTTTGCCGACCACTGCCCTAGGGCATGTGCGGGAGGCAACCAATTAATGTGTCTATCTCACTTCTCTCTCTCTTTCTGTCTCTCTCTCTCTCTCTCTCTCTCTCTCTCTCTCTCTCCCTCCCTCCCTCCCTCCCTCACACTCTCTCTAAAAATCAACAACAACAAAATAATAATCTTCGGGTGAAGATTAAGAACAACAACAAAAATACCATGGACTCACCCTTAACTAGAAATGTCCAAACAAATCATCTTACATTGCTGTTTATTGGATTTACTCATTAAAAACAAATAAGCTCCACTTTAAAATTGAACAGCTTTTTCTACTTCTTCCTGTCTTCAGGCTTGAAAAAAAAACATTTTCTTGCAACCAGAGCTGAGCTTCACTTATCACCTGATGTGCTGGAAATTAATTATGCAGCCAAGAGTTTTGCTGCATCAGGGCTTTCCACGGCCTAAGGAATAAATGTTGTCTGTTACTATCTAAAAGAAAAGGATTAGGGGATGAGCTCAGCTCTACTTCACCAGTATCTGCCATGGAAATAGAAAAAACAAACAATAAAAAACACCTTTTCTTGAAAAAGCAGTCTGTCTCCAGGGACTAACAAACACTGTCCTATCATGAGAATATCTTTGCTTTTTTCTAGGGGAGGAAAAAGGACTGAGCACAGCTCCAAAGCTCCAAACGAAGTCAAAATGTGAGTTGAGCCATTTAATGGGAATTTCGGCGGAAACAATATTTTCCCCATATTCCTACCTCTGCTCCTGCCTGACATTCTACAACCAGACACCCGTCCCCATCTTCTGAGTGTTGAGAAATGTGTCCATCCTCCGGCCATTCGCTGCCTATCCTCCTCCAGGAATAACTCAGTGATGGAGAGCTGGGTTCAGGTCTGTGTGACATTGAATCCCTGGCCCGAACCACTCAAAGGTTAGGAAGAAAAAAGGCAGCCCCAACATCCGGGAACTCATAGCTCAGTCTTAACAATATTACAAGTGGATCTGGTGCTTACAGAAAAAAAAACATGCTCGCTCTTGGTCAAAAACAATCTCACAGACACACAGGACAGCTAACACACACAAAATGGCAAACACTTGGCTAACCAAGTGACTGCTACTTCTTTACCAATTCCAATGTTATCCTCTCTAGCCCACCTGCTTCTAGATAAGATTTACTGATCAATCATAGAATTGCTCAATCACAGGAGAACCTCCACATTCTTTGACACGCCCCAAATTTACACGTATAAACCTCAAATCCTACAATAGTTCTTTCTAACACCCTTTTGCTGAGACACCCCACGGTTCCCAGGGAGTGTTCTCCCACTGTTGCAACAAATAAGAGACTACTTTCTCAACTACAGGTGTGTTCCTATTGTCTAAATCCTGTGGCTTCTAGTCACTCTGCC